>NC_052504.1:50272857-50303651 GCF_014356525.2 Nilaparvata lugens
AAACATTGGAATTTATCAATCAACACATCAATGTAGCCATGTGATTTTTTTCTCGATTCTTTGTGCTACTAGTCTATATAATTATCAATTGGTAGAAAACAACAATCAAATATCTTCTTTATAATACGAATACACAATAGTGAATAAAATACAAATCATGAAATACTTAAATTAGGTTTCAATTCACAATAATAATGTATTTTACTTATCAGTAACAGAATAACAACTCTATTATACTATAAGGGCGTTGCATCACCCCTGCAGATATGAATAACCTTAAAAACTGACAAAATTATGTTCGAGACTTCTGATTACAAAGCGGAATACTTACTTTCCGCCATTGATCACCATTATACTATTATTCTATGTATTCCCTCTAAAAATTCAGCCACCAGAAGGGCTTTGTCATTGCATTTGAGAAGGTCGTCATGAGCAAGCCGCAGTCACGACACAGGCAGCATTGTCCTGAATGTAAACCCAGGGTAGCAGGTTGGATATACATCTTGTGACTCCTGTTCGTAGTCAATTTAAACGCTTCCAGTTGTGAAGGGAGACAATTGCAAGGAGTTGTGAAACTTCTGATGACAAAGCGGGATGTCAGCCGATTGTCGGCCGACATGAGTGAGAGCGATCCTTTTTTTAAATAGTTTATTCTTCATAAAATACAAAATAAATCAATAAACTATAGAATATACACTGAAATATATTGAATGAACGTACAAAATCAAATATTAGTATCTACTTCCCCAAAAAAGCAAGCTCAAGCTTGGGAAAGGAGCCAGCCGAACTTCGGCAAACTAAGAATCAGTGAACATGAAGATAAAAAACATAATAACCATTAGACATTAATAAATACCATTAATAAGAATAATATATGAGTTTCAATACAAGAGTAATAATAATAAAAGTAAGTCTAACAATAAAATAATTATTTTAACAATAAGACAGCAAGAATACAACAAAATAATCATTAGTTTCATTTTATTGATTAATCATTAGTTTCATTCATCCATTAAGCAAGAAAACCCGAATTATAATCTAATGTGTGTATCTATAAAGATAAACTGAAGGAAGTAATTTCAACTAATGTGTATTTTTACTTAATATTATTTCATCCTATTGAACTCCAGAATCGCTCCGCCATATTCCAGCCATGTGAATCAACCAGATATTTTTTCAAGTACAAGCCAAAATTCTTTTGGACAATCTTTTACATTAGGTACTGGGAATATTATTGGAAAATTATGGTGCTAAGTAGAGGAAGCTATGCTGACCGAACGTAGTTGATAACTACTATACTACTACTACTACTACTACTACTACTAATTAGTTGATAACTACTGCATGTCTCATGTCATCTTGTTGAGGAAGCTGGCTAGATATGGCTTTTAGGGACCGGCATGGAAGATGGTTGCTGACTACCTCCAGGATAGAAGACAGGTAGTTTCGATAATGGGTGAGTCATCAGAAGATGAAAATGTACCACATTGGGCTCCAGAAGGTCCGCTGCTGTTCCTGCTGATGATAATGATTTGCACCTGGATGGTCCAGCTTGCTTTTTGCTGATGACATCACCATCATTGGTCAGGGCAGACGGCCCCATGATGCCAAATTCAAAGCACAGGAGCTCTTTTCTGAGGCAAAGAAGTGGTTCTCCATAACAGGCTAAAATGAATGAGACCAAGACTCAAGGGATTGTCTGTACTCTAAGTAGAACAGAGATTCTTGCTGATGCTGAACCTGTGACCTTACTCGTTTTTTGTATTGATAGAAAATTATCATGGGAGTTCATATTTTCAAGGTCTGCAAGAGGCTCTCAAGAGTGGTTTATATACTTCGGAAGATGAGGGGACTACTTAGTATTGAACGCCTACTGATGCTGTACCATGCAGTATTTGCCAGCCACATACAGTATGGCATCTTTATATAGGGACATTCGGCGCATGTGGAGGACATACTCCTGCTCCAGAAAAAGGCAGTTCGTGTGATGACGTTTAGCAAGTATGATGCACACTGCCAGCCCATATTCCAACGTTTGGGCATCCATACAATTCATGGCACGTACATATTGTCATCGCTCCTACACGTCAGGAAAAACATCTGCACATTTGCTAGAATGGAGGAAGTGCATTCACATGTGCCGCGCTGTCGCCTGTCAAGAGTGAAGGACAGTTTTCCTGTTTTAGCCGTGCAAATGTTCAACTGCCTGCCAAACTCAGTTAGGGCACGCCCGGTCAGTGTGTTCAGAAGCTCATTGTCAAAGTGGCTTGTTGGAAGGAGCTTCTACCAGTTACAGGATTTTTTTTCAACGAAAGCTTTGCTGGACTGTCACGCTGCCTACAGTTTATGTACCATGTTTTTATTTGACACGATCTATCCAGGAAGACCTGGCTCTGATCACGACTTTGGATATTTGGATAACAAGGGCACAGTAACCAGACGTGACTCCTCACATCTTATCAATGCACAGTATGTTCTATTTATAAATTGGACAAGTAAAAACTTTCTATAATATAATATGATAAGCTTCAAATATAAACTTATCTTGTGCTTCAAAAAAATGGTCCCAATCGACAACAATGTTATACATGGTTGATCTCGTCTTGACCTCCTCTATCGATCTATGTAGGTCCCAATGCTAGATTCCGCGGCTCATATACTAAAGTGCCCCCTGCACGGATATTTTGATTATCATTAAAACTATAGACTTTACCATTATTTTTTTTAAAACATTCAATTTGCTTTTTATTACCACCAGCTTAAATTCCAAGTCTGCTTGATATCATTACCAGCCTTCTTGAGCCTTCTACTGTAATACGTTTATTCAGCTTCACCGATAAGAATTGTCAATCTGTTTCGATAATTCTTGAAATAGTTTTTAAGGTTCAAATTAAAAGGCTCCTTTTTACATTTATTGAATAACACATGATGTTTTCTTATAAGTAATCAATCCATGGTTTGAATTTTCTAAGCTTGGAATTAGTTTGAATTTTATTTATAGTCGATCTTTCAATATAGCCTAGCTCTCCAACGTTTTAAAAATAAATTACAATATCTTTTGTGATTGTGAATGCTGTGCCATTTGAAACGTGGGAATCATGAGAACAAGCCGAAATTAGGACAATAACTTATTAATAGTGTCAGCAAGAAATATTTGTATGTGAAAAAAGCCAATGTAACACACTACTCTAACTTGATGCATTGATAGTCTGTTGCTAACGCTATGCTACATATTAGGCTATATTGTAAAACTATATAAAATATTATTCTAGTGTAAAATCACTGTCTTTACACTATTTCAAGATTCCTTATCTACAACAATGTTATACATGGTTGATCTCGTCTTGACCTCTTCTATCGATCTATGTAGGTCCCTATGCTAGATTCCGCGGCCCCCTATTGATTTATTTTACACAATGTAACTTACTTACAAAATTAAATTTAAAAAATATACTGTACCGTTTTGAGGTTATCCTATTTGAAGACCATACAAGACCTCTAAACTTTACAAAATGAGTTCAAGATTTCATTTAATTGCGACTTAAGATGGATTTGTTGATTAAATACACAATTAGTTTAGTTAATATAAATACAACACAAAATCACAAATAATCAACTAGGGCTACCGTCTTCAATATTCATTGCTGGTTGTTTGAGTTTTTGTTATGTCAGCGCCATACCACAGTATACATACAATATGGAAACTTGGTTAGTACCCTGACGCTAAAATCCGCCATGTTGTTAGGAAGCGCGGCATTGTAATAATAGTGAGGTTTACGTTATAATAACAGTAGACCTATTTGATCAACTTTGGTTTTGCTATCCTAGTCTATCATTCGACAAAGCCGGTGGTACTATTCTTTTCTAGGTCCTCAACGATGCCAATTATGTTTTTGACAGTGTAGAAATATAATTAATTAATGCAGAGAATCGGCATCGCTATTCTTCTATCTTTATTCACTTCCATTATAACGTGGACCTCACTATAGTATTGATGGTAGGTACGGATCACTTTAATGATCCGGATCAATTGATCTCATTCACTGTCACGAGCCAATCAGAAGACCAGGATTGGAACTTCACAAGGACGTGTTTAGTATTGGTGTCATGTAAAAAGCATTGGTTAGGCGATGTTTAGCATGAAGGCTAGCTTAGCGAAGCACAAAGACCTTAAAGATGCATAGACTCACATGCAGCGCTAGTGTCTTACTTGGAATAAATTGAACATGTGGAAATCGGCCATTGAGGGGTCAACCTGGAAGATTATTACAAGCCCATAAGTGGTGATTTGTTTGTGGATGGTGAATTAATCAATGATAAATATTGAATTATTTGAAATTTCCATAAATTCTGGTTACATAGAAACGATGGGAACATAGCTGGTTAGTTTACCAGCAATGACATAGTTTTGTTCAGCTATAAATTGTAGAGATCAAATAGAATTGTCAAGTGTCAACATTTCGTATCACATGTAACTACAAAACAAATACATTTAGCAATTCGTTTAATAATACTTGAGACTAATTTTAATTGCTCACTTGTTATTCATTTATGATAGTTTGAAACTTTGCAACCACTCATATCTAATTTTTGCAGGTTTTGTTCAAATAAATTGATTGTAATAAGGCCCAGGTTAGTTCTTACCTAGGCCTGGTAGCCTAGGTAAGTTTACTAACACAAGTTGGTAAAAATTTATTTTTATACATTCAATGTCTGATTATTTGAGATTTTCATTCTAGTTCTATACTTTGTATATCAGTAGCAGTACTGTTAATAAAAGAATATGCTAAGTTACTAAAATGGCCTAAATATTTTGGTAGCCTACTTGTTTTGTAAACAAGAATTAGTACAAAAAAGTCTGGGTGAGGAAGTAATATTTATATTAGGCTAACTGATTTAGACTATTCAAAGAGCTGAAATGTGATTTATTAGGAATATAATAAATAAGCCTTGGAATATAATAGAATAGACCTTGATGCCTGTTTTGTGCTTGAAATATCTTGAATACTTTTACATGATTTGAAGTCTGCCCAATCATCATTCATTCTTAACTCCACTACTAGAGCTCATATTACATATCTGAATTTGCCATTTTGTAAATCTTGATATGAGGAATACGAATAAAGTAATCCCATTTTGAAAAAAAATGAGATATCAGGTTTATTCATACTAGTCTACTGCATTTGTATTTCTTAAATACTGTTACTTCATACTCTCATCCTGTATATTTATTGGGTATAATAATGTCAAGCTATCCATTTATCAATGAGTTAATCTAGTTGAACAAGGATTAAAATAATGATAAAGCAATAATTTTAAAATTACACTTTGATTACTCTACCACATATATACATAGTTTATTGAATGTTGTAGACCACTCTAATGTATAAAGTAAAATACCTATTAATTATTTTGGCTATAAATTTAATTATAGCACTAGCGTTTCAGCTTGTAATTTGTATTTGTATAAAAATGTAGAGCTTTAATGCCATGAGCTTATGAAATAATAGTTTAAAGTTTTCCAGAAACTTATGAATTCTACTACTACACCTATATCAGTTTGATTTATTATGATTACAGAAAAATGTACTAATTGATTCATTTATTTATTGAATTTTATTTTATTCAAATTCATAAAGTTAAAGAAGTATAGATGAAAAATACAATACTAAAATATGTCACAGAACACTATTTATCAATGATCAAAAAAATTGATTTTTATAAAAAATCAAAGCACAAAACTTTTAAAGACTATGTTATTGGATGAATAAGGTTATTTATAATAACCTCGTTTTAATACACTGCTTGTGTGTCATGGAAACCAGGAAAATTAAATAGATAGCAGTCAACTTACATTTGAGTAAAGGCAAAATGTTAATTAACTTACCATACACTTATGTCAGTGAATTATGAAAACTATATTATATCTACAGGACTATCATTTATGAGGACTCAAAGAATCGATTATTGGTAACTTCAAAATCGCTTCAAATCATATAAATTATATTCCCTTAGTTAAACAGCCTAATATTAAACTGTATTGCAGCGCCAAAACAGCATTTTCTCCCCTATGAATGTTGAATTTCTCGCGCTAAAACACCTCAATGGCAGCCTTCAATTTCCAGTAAGAGCTGGCATTGGGAAGGCATAGGCAATGTGGGTCCAATGAATGGCCCTATTGTTATAAAGGAAACTTGCATAAGATACAAGGCGCAAATCAGTTATATTTAATAGTAACTACATTGAATTTTTATTGAGCATTTTAAATGTATGTATTACAGTTGTTATGCATCCATAAAATTAACTGTTTGAATTGCTTTACTTGAAGCCTTAGTTACATTGTTGATACTGCTTAGCCGTACAAGTGCTCCACAAGTTAAAAAGCCATACTGTAACTGCAAAATTATTATGATTTTAGAGATTGGATTTTAATGTTATTTTGAACAAAGAATTCGAAAAAACAGTTTATGTTGACGTTTCTTTGATACCAGCTTACGGTACTTATTCACTTAGTATCTACAATATCTCCAAGTTCAAAACAAGAATGCAAAGTATGATAGGTAGTCAAAAAAATAACAAACTAACTTGAGGACGCTATTGGACGGTAATATTTCTGTCATATTCAGATCATATGAAATAAGCAAAGACCTTAAAGATTATCTCTTTAAGGTCTTTGGAAATAAGTTGTACAAAATGATTTTTTCATGTCATAGAACTATTACCGCCTAATACCGGCCTAACATCACACATAACAGGCATAACATGATCATACATATAAGCTAATGTCTATGTTCATTCCAGTCAAGTTTGTATTATCATCATCATCATTATATATTTATCACCAGCAGGTAACCCGTGCTTCGCAAGGGTCTATTTTAAAACTTGACGTAATGAAATCCAGAAGAATTGAAAATAAGCCTATAAGAATCCTCGGTTGATTAAGAATTTATAAGCAGCATTTCAAGTAAATCAGTCCAGTAGTTCAGACGTGATGATGCGTCAAACATAATTTCCCTATCCTCTATACACGTGTGTATACATCTTTAAGCCAGTTATTTCCTCTATTATAGTATAGAAGATGATAGATGGATGGATATATCATCCATTTTATCTATCATCTTCTATACTATAATAAAGGAAATTAATGAGAATACATTTTGAAAGGCTTGAGATATCGATGTGCGGTTTTCACCATACCTTTTCTCTGGAAATCCTGTATCGGAATCATGTATCATATGACCACCTTTCAATATCAATAATACACAGATACGGAACTGTCCTCTTAATTTATTTCAAAACAACTTCATTTATGAATCATTTAATATTATTAAGTGACAAAAAGTGATAAAACTGATAAATAGAATCTATTTATAATCTGATTATAGCAGTGGCGGCTCGTGCAAATACTAATGGGGGGTTCACATTTAACATGAGCAACAAGATCTAGATCTTTAATAATTTGTTAAACCCATGTTTCAAGTGAATTTTGTTCGTTTCACGTAGTAGAATGTAATTTTTTATTCCTAGAAGAGTACTAGGCCTATCATATTATTACGTAGGTAACAAAATATTCTAATGGGTTGTATTATATTAAGTACCTATATAATAATTTGGATTTTCGTTTAATAATAATAAGTATTTAGATATACTCAGGATTCTCAACCTAGAAGATGTACTCCCATACTCCCATTGAATAATTCATGTACAAATCATAAATTATACAGAAAACAGCAATAATTTTTCCTCGATGTAAGATAATTTCCAATCAAAGAAATAAGGATTAACATGCTTTTAGAGACTTTGTTAACACTCACCCTCCTTCTAGTTGGCATATACAGAGCATTTTTTGAAAATAAAATCCATCCTCCTCTTCTTCCTTGCTGCGAAAACATCGATCACCATGCTTTTTAATTTTTTGAGTCAAATGAGCTAAATCACACACACCTTTCTTAATCCATGCTGGATCGCCTTTTTCACGAGCAAACAACAAGCACAGAAAACAATAAAGTTTGTTAGTTTCTTCACAACCACACAGCCAAGATGTCTTTTCATATTGTTGGTCTAATGGTCTTTGAAATCTCTCTTGTATGTCCTGGATTTCGATGTAGAAGTCTGATGTATATCAATTGTCGGTGTAGGCCTACCACTTTCTTAATCGATATATTTTTCCTCGATTGATAAATTAGAGAACACTATCTCTTTTAAATAGCTAACTGAAACCTTTCTTGAACCCTCCATTCTCACTTTTCAAAACACAAGAAAGAAGAAACAAGAATTAACCTCAAAATCGACAACACATGTAGCGCGAACGCGAAACTGCAAACAGTAAACAAAATAGTAGCCAGTGCCAGCTAGAACAGTTCATAAGTGGAAACGGCTCTAGAAGGCAATGGCGCCAATGCAAAGTCACACTATCACAGCTATGAGCTGCTTGGAAGGCAGCTCACCGTAAAGCTAATGTAAATAGTCTCCCACCCCCACGGGGAGGGAATTGAACTCGCCCAGCTACCATTTGAACCCATACTAACGCTTGGAGCAGTGATCCTGCTTGCTGTAGCGCGTAATTCAAAAGGTTATTTCAATGCGTGTACCTTGCTTGGTGCGCTCCTTATTGTTTTAATATTACAAGAAATTTGAGTATTACTATTACTTCAATCAATTTTCTATTGATTTGAACTTTATTTATTGTAGCAATTTCATAGGGGGTTCACGTGCTCTTGTGCTCTCATGGACACGCCGCCACTGGATTATAGTACATCTACAATAGCAGTGACATCACAGAAATAATCCATTTTAAAAATGATGGATTCCAGTCTGTCACTCCATGAACTAAGCCACTAGAGTGCAGCACAGTTGTTCAATGAAGTCTTAGACCAGTTGAGCCCCTGAGAATGAAAGTGGCCTAAGTCACTTTTTTCCTGTCCTGAGATTTTTAATGGTTTGTTAAAAAGGGTATAAGAAAATCACGGAAATTTATACAAAAAGGTTCGATAGTGATTACTGTCTACAGATAACTAATAAATCTCATGCCAAAGTTTGATTTTGGAAATATTTTTGTTACCATGGAAATTAAAGGGCCTAACTGACTTAAGCCACTTTCATCCTAAAAAGTTTCTGGCAGCAAATCCATCATATCACGTTTTTTTAAAGGTCCAACAGGTCTTATTCCCGCATAGAGTCTGATCAGCGGCACATTTTTTAGGGATGTTGGTCTGCCTTTTCTCCCAGTTGGCCTAACGTCTAAAACATGAAACTCCATCTCGTCGTTCAGTGTTTCTTTGTATTTTATTTCATAGGGACATCCTTTTTCCAATCTTATCCATTGAATCTTCAACCAGTTTACTGAATGTTTCTCAGTATTTTTTTCCGTCTGCTTATATTTCTTTCTAAGTTATCTGTAGAAATAAAATCCTCACTCTTCATTTCACACACAATAAACTTCTTTTTATTCCTACAACTTGTCATAACGTTATTCCAATCTTGAGGGACATAAATAGTTTTTCCCTTGGCTGCTAACTCTACACTACCGAAATCTGAATCATTAGGCAGAAACGAATGTCCTGAAATTAAAAACTTCTGATCAATTACTTCGATGTTAACGTCATCGTTCTGAATAAATCTCATCAAGGCCAGGACCATTTTAATATTCCTGTTCTGGCCGCCGCAGGAATCGCTGTAAATTGTCACTTTTTTCTTTCCGTTAGCTTGAACTTCCAAATGTTTTATCAGGCACGAAGACATTTCCTGAGAACCTCGTCCAGCTATCGTTTCATTCCAGGTGTAGAAAAACCCTAAGTCTCTGGACAGGTCGTGGACGCCAAAATTGTAGCAGTATAGATTCCGTTTATAATAAGCATCAGAAACTGTTAACACCGGAAAAGGCAAGGCTTTTTGTAAGTCAATACTGCATGCATACAATTCCTCATTGGTTTTAGCACTAGCAGCAGCACTTTTCATAGAATCTCTGGCCAGCTCTGCCTTCCGCAGATGAAGCTCATGATCTCTTTCAAGGCCTGCTTTTTCCACTCCACTCAAATCTGGGTTTGATATTTTAATTTTGAAGATGTCACAGGACTTACAAGTATCTTTTTTTGGAGTGTAAAAGTGTATGTTGAATTTAGTGTTAAAAGTGTACCTGTAGAAATGTTCTTTCACAGGCTCCCTATCATTTTCATGACACTTTTCAATGTATAATTTGTACATCTGTCGAAGATTTAAAGATTCTTGTAAATATTTTCTGTGAGGGTTATGTTTCCTTGTATAGTGGCTTTCATAAAGCGGGAATGATTCTATATGTTTCTTTACAAAGTCAGAGTCTTCATCAGATATTTTTCTTGATGGGCATCCTTTTTTGCCTCTTAAATCATCTCCAGGAGATCTGGTATCGTTTGTTTTTTTTAGAGCCCGGGACAGTCTTCCTTCAGACACTTTGAATGTTTGCAAAAAATATTTTTTGCATACTGATACGGAAATGTCGTTTTGTGGTTTCAAAAAGTATTTATTTGAAGTCGACCTCATTATTCCTTCCTCCTTTCTTGGTCTTCTTTGCTTTATAGCTTGTTTTTGGACCAAACCACAAAGATACGTATTTTGTCTTACGAAATTGCCCATTCTCCAGAATGAGTCAAACAACGATTTGCGATTTTCCTGAGTGATTTTGTCATTACATTTTAATTTACAAGAGCATAAAACATCTTCAAACGACTTTTCCTCAACAACAACACCCTTATTCGTAACATATCGTTGTCCCGAATTTCTAGCAATCTTTGCCTTAATTTGTTTATGTTCTTCGGGAATTCTAGTCCTCTTTTTTGTTCTATTTATGTTTGGAGGCCCAATTTCAACGTCAGAAGTTTCTTCCTCGTCATTTTGGTCTGAACTAGAGGAATATGCAACAATTCCAGATGGGTTCAAGCTCGGCTCATTGATGATGGATCTGGAACTAGGACCAGGCTGATTTAGGTCAAAACCAGGACTATCCAAAGTATTATTTGCGTTGACCAGCCCATATGGATGATCATGAGATGTAGTCAAGTTTAAAGAATAGGTAGGCCTACGCCTAGCAGGTGGAAGCCTAAGCCATGGCCTAACCTCAGTTGGATTTGGATCAAAGTCTGGATCGTCTATTTTATCATTGTCAATATAATCAGAGGAATCTGAATGATCACTTAACTCATGATAACGGTTTCTTGAGTTAAACGACATTTTAGTTTGTAAATACACAATGATACTAGCCTACTATTGTTATTCAAATCATAACCTAAAAGATAGCCCAAAAGTATCTTACAAAAATACAGTTACAAACACCACTGTTTTTCACAGGTATTTCAAATTATACAGCATGATTCGTGCTAAAATCCATGAAAGTTCAACTGCTTAAACATTACTGTTAAATATATCACCTATAAACTATCCATAAAGCACTCACAAACTTGGAAAAGGCTTCAAAACAACAACAAAGCTTGACTTATGCCACTCTCATTCTGAACTAAACAGCTGCTCTGTAACAACTCCAAGTTTGTGCTGCTCCTGGTGGCGTATTATGATACTAGTAACTTAAGCAACTCTGATTGATAACATGAAACAAACACAAGATGATTTGATAGCCACAGTAAAATAATATTTGAGCTATACTTTCTTGTAGGAACCCTGTAGAGAAGCTTTTTTCACTCAAATTATGCAGTTCTAAATTTGTTAATCATGATACGAATTATATACTCCATGTATGTTTCTATTTAAATATTTGACAATCCACATATCCTACAAAATTACAAAAATCCTACAATTTACAATTAGTTATCGGATCACAATTTGATTTGTCATTCATTAACCTAATTCATTGGAATTAGGTTATGATGCCTTCAATGTTTACGTTTTGCCTCACCCGTATGGCAAAATCGCGTCCACACGTACATTCAATGCTCGCCCGAGGCGCCTTTGAGCACGCCAAAATACCGACAGGGTTCCGGTTCGCCCACATGCCTCAGCGAACAGTGTACACACGTGCGAATGCAAGCCCATACACGTATGCTCACCCGAGGCAAACGTACGTGTGTACACCGTTTAACTCAATTTCTTAAATTTACTGACTTATGCCACTTTCATTCTCAGCGGCTCAGTTATAGAATAGACACGACCCATTGTATATTGGAAGTCGATGAAGCCAACATCTACTGACATATCACCATATCGTGACGTCAGCATCGGATAGAAAACAATGTAAACTAGGGAGCTATAAATAAGTCTTCCCAGCGGTCTATTCTATAACTGGTCTAAGGATGAAGTGGTCGTATTGCACAGTATACATAATATAGTATACTCTTATTCTGTGGTATGGTTGAGTCAAGGTCTATAAATACAGGTTAGACACAGTCCTGTGATGCATTGCAAAATCGCCATTTTTTGGGGGCCTAGTACAAAAATTTTCAAATTTATCAGCTGTTATCATTATGGATTGAACAACATAATGTATTATTTTGTAATATTGTTCAAGGATATTGCTTGGCTTTGAATTGTAAAATAAATTGTTCTGACAGAATTATAATAAATAAGATTCCAACTAGTAACTGAATTGTTGATTATTAGATTTAATCGATTGTGAACTTGAAACTCTTTTTGAAATTGGCCTCACATATCTCTGTCTTGTCCAAATGCCTTTTGAATCATAATCCTTGATTTACAAGAACAAGAACAATTTTTAATAATAAATAAATGAATAATTGCAGTATTTATTATTGAAATTTCATTATTAAAAATTGAAAACCTGAATTCACATATTATCTGAACTAGAATATTGTTTTTAAAATGCATAATTTTGTTACGAGCAAAATGAATTAGATTGGATTTTCAAATGTACCGCCATAAATACCCCATAAAATGTCCGCTCCATAAGGAACATGAGTGTCATGACCAAAGACCTTGAAGAGATAGATGCATCTTTAAGGTCTTTGGTCATGACCTGTATTAATTTATAGACCTTGGGTTGTGTAAAGTGTTTGGATAAAAAGGCTATTGGGAGAACCAAAGACCTTAAGAGGTCTTTGGGGAGATCTTTAAGGTCTTTAGGGAGAACTGTCGGTTGGATGAAGTGGATTTCAAAAAAATGGGTGACATTGTAGATTGGGTGAAAATAAACAACGATAGTCTGTCGTTTTTATAGGTACTAGCCGTCAGGCTCGCTTCGCTCGCCATATCCGTCTAGCCAGAGGGCTCCGCCCCCTGGACCACCGACTGGATCGTCCAAGAATGAGATCAGCAGGCTCGCTTCGCTCGCCTGCATTTTTCATTTGAGCATTTTTTTCATGTTAGGATAATCCAGTCGGGGGTCCAGACTAAACGTCTGGCTAAACGGATATGGCGAGCGAAGCGAGCCTGACGGCTAGTTATATAATATTCCCAGGATTGAAGTAGCAGTGCCCAATCATTTTTTCCGCGATAAATGCATTTAAATCTTCAACTTGGTGCCAACCTAACAAAGTCAACTCAACTTAATGCCAAGCTGACAAAATTATTAATTTAGTTGCCAGTTAACAACTGTTTCGAAGAGGTACTCTATCTAGATTATAGTTCTATAGTAACATATGATATGGAAATATCAATTATAATTTTAAGAGATTAGGAGAAGAAGAATATACATGCTAAAAGACGAACTTTAAACCCTTAAAAACAACCCTTAGAGTTAAAATATTGCCAAAAGATTTCTTAGTGCGCCTCTAAAGGGCCAACTGAACATACCTACCAAATTTGAACGTTTTTGGTCCGGTAGATTTTTAGTTATGCAAGTGAGTGAGTGAGTCAGTGAGTCAGTCAGTGAGTGAGTGCCATTTCGCTTTTTATAGATAGTATAACCACAGAATATACAGAATGGAAACTTGTAATCAATCGCCCATCTAACCAATGCTTTTTACATGACCCCTATACTAAACACGTCACGTGACCTGGGAAGTTCCAATCCTGTCTTCTGATTGGCTCGTGGCAGTGAACGAGATCAATTGATCCGGATCATTAAAGTGATCCGAACCTACCATCAATACTATTACAATGCGGCGCTTCCTAACAAGATGGCGGATTTTGGCGTCAGGATATAGCCAAGTTTCCGTACTGTATGTATACTGTGGTATAACTTAGTTTAAGGTTATATAATATAACCTATATATTATATTAGATTGATTAGCAAATACATGTGTGATTTAATATCACACACATTAAGGCCTTGGTATAGCCCAGTTAATTTGGTATAGCCAAGTAAGCTTAGTAAACTTTGGTATACCAAGCCGGTAGCCTAATAATGCTTGTAGTGAAAAATGTAAAAAGCCTTTTCGTGCTCAATAAGCAGGAGGACGGGCTGCCAATAATTAAAAAATGTATGGAGTGGGGTATAATACAGGTACGTTAAGATAGATTATTTATTCTTTTATATTTGAGCACCCTATTCCTTTGAGTAGCCTACTTTGAGCATACTGTTCCTTTAAATAGTCCTTTTGAATAAGGTACCGTAGTAGTTGCATGTAGTATAGCGGGTATCGACATGCGACATCAACTGAAACTGAGACTTCCTTGTTATAAACGCTCCATCATGAGTTTTGAGAAATCATACCCACATAATATAATGAATTGGGAACTTTAGTATATGATCCGCGGAGTCCAGCATTGGGGGACCTACATAGATTGATAGGGGGAGGTCAAGACGAGTTCAAACATGTATCTATCACATAGTTGTCGATTTCAAAGGATACCTACATGAATAAATTCGTCTTGACCTCCCCTTTCGATTTATTTAGGTCTCAATGTGGACTCCGTGGCCCATACACTAAGGTGCAGTAATAATGAATTTCATAGATAAAATGAGATTGAAAAGATGAAAGCTGAAATTCACACACAAAGTAGGCCTACTGATCTGAATTAAATTTTTAGAACGCTTAGAGAGGAGAATAGACATTTGTCTGGAATAGTTACGTCAATTTCTGTTTCTATTGAAGCACTAGAGGCAGCAACTTAGCATTAAGAATGAAAAGATTATGGTTGGAGAAGAGAGAGATAAGTTGAGAACAATTTCACCTAAAAGGCGTCCTAGGCAGCCCGATGATAGATGCGAGATTCTCGGCGATGGTGATGTTGCTGCACTTGAGTGTGAATCCAACTCACCCCCTCCCAATATCAAGGTACATCACTATGCAGACAATCAGAGTAGAAATGTTGCTCTAGAGTTCATGAGGAATTGCAACTATAATTTCACTTTGTTCGTGAAACCAGGAGCCAAGTTATGTGATTTCATGCCGGATAGACTTGCGGATTTTGGCAGTAATGATGTACTGGTGATCCAGGCTGGGTCCAATGACGTCAGCAAAAATGAAGTGAAAGACGTCCTGACAGCTCTAAGAAGAAGTTTAGCGTCATAGTTTTCTTTATTCCACACCGTTTTGACTTGGCGGACTGGTCTTGTGTAAATAGATTGATAAAAGAGACTAATATAGCATTACGTAAATTGTGTAATCCGTTTCCTAATTGTAAATTTATTGAGATAAGTAATTTGGGGAGAAGATTCCATACAACTCACGGCCTTCATCTCAATAAGTTGGGCAAAAAAAATTTAGCGATAGTATTATCAGGTGCGTGAAATATATTGTAAGTAATGTAAAATCGTCTCCGGCAATTCCGCTCCACTCTTCTTTTTTTGCTTAGACGGTCTCCAATTGGAGCCAACAGGTTTTCATTTAGGTATTAAGCAGACAGGCATTTTTAATGTTGACTTATCGCATACTTCATTTGTAACTTTTCGTAATGACAATGACTATGACAATCTTGAATATAGCAATGTAAATAATACTTACGTTGGAATGGCAAGTAAGAGCTCCACTCATAACTGCCGTGATAAATTGAATTTTCTATTTTGGAATGTTCAGGGGATTTGTAATAAATTTGATTACTTATCGATTGTTTGGAAAAAGTATAACATCAAGGTTCTTGCAGTCGCTGAGCATTGGATTGGAAAATCGGATTTAAACTTTGCAAACTTACCCGTTATAGAGCTAGTGTCTATTGTAGAACAAATCAAATAAGAGGAGGTGCAGCAATATTTGTGGAGGATGGACTGGCATACAGGGTGCTTGAGCATATTAAAGGTAGTCTATTGAAATGATCTGTGATATTGCAGCCATTGAATTGATTGAGGAAAGAGTGATAATTTTATCTGTCTATTGACCATAATAGGAATGAATATTAATTAATTTAAGAGTTTTATAGACTGTTTATATAATGTTCTAAGTGCAATTTCCACTAGTAAGAGTAGTTTAATCATATGTGGTGTTTTTAATGTCAATTTTATTGGAAATGATTGTTGAAAAAAAGATTTATTGAATGTTTTCCGCTGTTTGCCTTGAGTATTACTGTTATGGACGTTACCAGACCTTGTTATAATGAAACTATTGTCGGGTCGTATATTGATAATAATATTCACTGACATCCACAAGAGCAGATGGTCATCTGAGATTGTACATACTGTGTTTTCTGATCATGACGCTATTTTGTTTAGGTTCAATTGTATTGCTAAGTTTGAGAATGATTGTAAGGAAGGCACTGTAAGTAAAATTATGTACAGATTACTAAATAATGATAATATAAGATACTTCGATTGTCTTGTCAAGTCGATTAACTGGATATATACCTATAAATATATATTTTATAAATTGAAACAGGATACACACGACACGGATGGATTAAAAACACTTAAAAACTTACATTTAAACGAAAATGTTCGGGAGCTGGGCCCTCTTTGTCAATCAAAGAATCAAACAGGAAGTGAAGTGGTGCAGATTTGAATATTCCAACGGTCGTGACCACAGAGACGCGGTAGAGATGTTGTGTAGACCATAGAGCACAGACGAATGGTGGCGTACTGATTGAAGGAGTATTATGGGATTAGTTGGTGGGCCATTATGGGTTACAAGCGGGAGATTTCAAATTTGAGTGGGTTATGGATAAGGAAAGGTGTAGATTATTAATTGATAGAAAAAAGGAGATTTAAAATTAGAAATCCGAAATGAAGTAGAATAAAATTAGAAAATGGAATTATAGAATTGAATTGGAATGAAAATTATTTTTATTTTTATTGAAAATTTATTGTATATTTGATATTTGTGAATTCTTTTATATATGATGAAATTTATTTCAATTTAATTGAACAGTTGGTGTAGAGTTGACAGCTATGGTACTATTGCTGTCTGTTGAGACCAGGACTGGAAGCAGCTCCAAGCACCCAAATAAAAGCCAATTCTTTTGTCTTGACATCATGGAGGGGGCTGTGGGAGGGAGGGTGACAAGGACTTTGACTTTGAAGCATTGGTCAAAGTTCTTGTTCTGCTCAGAGCCATGGGTGGGAATGGGTAGGGAAGTATTACCTTTAAAGGAAGCCCTGTGATTGTTGATCCGGAGGTTTAGGGCAGTGGTGGTTTCACCTATGTAGAAGGCAGGACAGAAGTTGCAGGAAAGGAGGTAGATGCAATTATTGGATTGATGGATTTGGTGGGTGTAGTTGGTGATAGGACTGGTAAAGTAAATGGAAGGATCAGTGATAGGGCAGGTTTTACAGCGGGGGTGTTTGCAGGGTAGGGTACCAGGTGGAGTTCGAATTTCATCAGAGGTGAGTGATTGGTTTTTATTAAAAATTCTTTTGAGGTTAGGAGGCTGCTTGTAAATGAGGGTGGGTGGTTGCTGGAAAAGGTGTTTGGTAGAGGGATTGGAGGAGACAACATGGAACAGATCTTTAAGGACAGGTTTGAGGTTTTCGATTCCAGGGAAGTAGGTGGTACAGAGCTTTGGAGTTTGTGGATTTGGGAATTTTTTGTGGTTGGATTAGTGTCTGTTTTGGAGGAGATTTGTTTCTGTAACAATCTTTCAGGATAGTTACATTTCAGGAGGGATTGGTGGAGTTTTTTGAGGTACTGGTCAAGATGGTGGGGATCACTGCAATTTTTTTGGCCTCGGATTTATATTTTCATATAGATGTGAAATTTAGATTTAAAAAATTCATGGAACTATTCCTAGCTGCTGTGAATGGTACTTTTGAATCAAAAACTAGAAAATCTAATGATCTCAACTGGAATAACAAGTGGTATAGTAATGAATTGATGAATTTGAAAAATGAGTGTGATAAAATGTATCATTTGTACAAAAACATACCATGAGCCTGAAATTCTTGCTACTTATAAAGAGTTCAAGAAGTTGTATAGGATGAAAACTAAGGATAAAAGAATGAAATATTATAGCGATTTGATTAGTGGTTCAATTAATAAGAGTAAAACCTTGTGGAAAATTGTTGATAATCTCACAATGTAAAAAGTTGTGCTAGGGTATATAATAATGATATAACGTCGGAAGACTTCAACAATTTTTTTGTGGAGAGTGTTTCTCAAATAGCAATGAGCATTCCTGCTAGTATCAATTATACCTCCTATCCTATTACATATGTAAACTAGCAGGGTACCGTGCTTCGCTACGGGAATTAAATGTTCAGATTATTTTTGTAAAATATTTATAACCTGAATTCTACCAAAGCCGTTATAATCGTTTTTGAGATCCATCATACAAACAAAAATTGCTTGCTGAATATAACTTGAATAATAAATTAATATAGTCTCGTCACTGTCATAGAATTTTGTATCTGAAAAGGTGCTCTCCCTTTATGAAAATGTTATTATATATAGGACCGTTTCAAGTTTCATACGAATACATTTCTATAATACTTAGTTACCCAAAAATCGTTTTCAGTAAGTGTGATGATTAGTTGCGTTGCTATCTCCTCAATTTGAACAACACATTCAACTCTGTTGAAATATACATTCAACTGCGTATTTTAAAAGCAATCAAAAGTTAGTGATGCCTTATGGTGTCACCCAGTTGCTCTTATGCACTCATCTTGACATCAGGAAATATTTTTATTGAATCATGTAATGTTTTCAAATTATATTGCTAATGTTATAACCACAGCTGTTAATTTTCTCTCTTCCTCTCTTTAGTTTTCAACAAACAATGGAAATTTCTGTTTCAATAAGCTGCCACTTGCATGATCAATTTTTCCTTCAAGTTATCTCAGAGATGAGACTCAGCTCAAATTTTTGTATCACGGACATACTATTTGCTAGGAGCATCTTATGATCTGCCCTCTATCGGTAATAAATAGAGAAATTGGGCCACAGCTTGGCATGAAAATTATTGAGTCTAATCATTTGAATTATTAATTGATGTATTGGAAGTGCTCTGTAGAATAGTAGACTAATTGCAGCAAATTTTGTAGAATATTGGGCGGGGCTTAAGAGTCGACCTCGACTTTATCCATTGGCAATTAATATTTCTCGTTGACAGTTATCTAATTAGCAGTGATCATGTTATTTTTGCTTTTGCTTGATGCAATTGAAAATAGAACTCCAATTCAAGTTTATTTGGAATTGGTTGACTCTGGTATCCATGGATCTCTTGCTTATTCTGGAATTTCTGGCATAGTCTATCGCTTAAGCTGGTTTACACCGAAGCTATTGACAAAATGTTGATAACTTAATCCTTATGGATTCTATTAGATTGAACGGAACTTGACTAACACATATGTTCATCAAATGTTTACATTTTGTTAATAACTTTGGTGTAAACACAACTTTATTCTTCGTTTCACTTATTCAAAAGTGCAAAAGCAGCCAATCCACTGATTCTTTCTTCCATGGAAGTCCATTTATATAAGAGTCCATTCATAATAATTAGTTAAACATTTAATGTGGCTGGTTTCTCATGTCCTAAACTTTACTACTGTACCATAAATATTGAAGTGGGAATTTCCAAGTGGACATTTTAATGTTAATTTGAATAATTGTAAATTATTACAAAATAAAACAATTATTACAAAAGAAGAAATTATTATATAATTCATAGATCATACAGAAATGTTCTATCTAATCACAGTAAATTGAGATTAATTCCAGAGGAATACAAAAATTTCCCTCACAAAGGCCCGGTTGCACAAAAGCCGGTTGAATTTTAATCCTGATTAATTTCACGTGAACCAAATCAGAGAAGACCATTTCAAAAAGATGGATCTACTGGAATTTATCAGGATTGAAAATAATCCAGCTTTTTTGCAACCGGCACTAAGTACCTGATTGAATGATTACAAAAGTTCAACAGCTGAGTCATAATTTTGACACAGTCCCACACACATGAACTCGCTCACTCACTTCCATCATCAACAGACGACAAAATAATTATTATCAGCTGTTTTTCCAAGGATAAATAATAATTACCCTTTCAATGTCCTTCAGCGAGTTTTCCCAGGGATGAGACCTAGTGCAATCGAATTTTTATATTATAAACCCACTATGCTCTGAATTTCGTGAGAATCGTTAGAGCCGTTTTTGAGATCCGGTGAAATACAAACATATAAACATCTAAATATCTAAACATCCAAACATCTAAACATATAAACAGAAATTGCTCGTTTTATAGTATAGGATGAAAGGAAATAGGACCAGATGATGGAATATTATGTTTTTTTTATATAGTTTTTAGCTGATTTTGAAACATGAATATATAAGGTCCAGTAGCTCAAAAGCCTGTTCAATTTCAATCATGATTAAATTCCATGAGAACTAATCAGAGCAGGGGTTTTCTTCAATAGAAGGCTTCTCTGATTGGTTATCGTGGTATTTAGTCCGGATTAGGAATTAACAGACAGGACAACTGGCTCTCTCAAGGCCATGGCTGCATAGAAACATAGAGCAACAGAGGAACCAATACAACAGAAGCTGAAGAAATTAGTCGCATTTCTATCACCTCACAATAAACATCAATTCAACTACCATATGTTTGGAGAGATCGATTTTAAATTTATTTTGCTATCATCCGGTCACTTTCTCTACCTATTCTTCCAGATGTTCCATGAATACTGCAATGTTTTAAAATAAGATCGCTAAATTTGGTAACTCAACTACAGCTATTATAAAATTTTTCATTTGCTCACACTTTCTTTCTCACGTTTTCAACAGAGTATGGCAACTTTTTTGATCAGCTGCTACTTGAGGACCAATAATCCTTTCCGAAAGAGCTTCAGCGATTTTTCCCAGAGTTGAGACCTATTCCAAAATATTTTTTTTATCGCAAACGTACTCTATTCCTGATTTAATATAAAAATGTTAGAGGCGTTTTCGAAATCCGTCAGACATACATACATATCTGCAAACACACATATTTGAACAGAAATTGTTCGCTTAGTATAATTGACTTCAATGATTATGATTTCATATATTTAATGAGAGCTTATTTCACATAATAATAACAACGGGTATAAAAAGTGAAAATGTCAAACATGATAAATTGAAATTGAAACTAATAACAGCTGGCATAAGAAGCAAAAATGGCAATCATAATTTTGAAATCGAAACAGTAGCTATCATCTTATCTCCATCTGATCTAATGTAAACAAATCATAGTAAGATTCGCATCAATGTGTCAGCATTATTTGAATGGGGAGCATTGATGTTATTAATGAGGTATACTGACAGTTTCAAGTGAATATCAATGAACTATTATGCATATTCTCCAATATTTTTATCGAAAGCTACCTTCTATTTTCTTTGGTAACACAACTAATGTTTGGGAATAATTGATTCATGGGAAAAGTGCCTTACTTCTATTGAAGATATTTTTACATTAGGAAAAGCAACAACAGCTATTTGGCCGTTTTATTAAATAACCCCTTTCTTTCGTCAAGTTAAATTCTGGCCGAATTTCCTCATTTTTTGCACACAGATTCCACAACGGACACTTCTGAAGTTTTAAAAATAAACTCCATTCATCATACTGAATAATTAAAATTTCATCGAATTTTTTAAGCTGTTCACGCAATCTGTCAGATATACAAACAAAATTAGTCTTGATAGAATAGGATCAATTGATAGAACTTCCGTCATAAAAGTTTGTTTTATGAAACATAAAAATTATCTATACTCCCAGGAATAGAAATAAAAATATTTATTCTTATTATTATATTCTAATATTTATAAATCTGATTACCCTCTTTAAAATTATTCAACACAACATGTTTCGGCTATAAATAATGCCATTATCAAGTGATTGGAAAATAAATAATAATATAATATTCTCAGGAATAGCTCTGATTGACGTAGCAGTGCCCAATCAATTTTTCCGCGATAAATGCATTTTAATCTTCAACTTGGTGCCAACCTAAGAAAGTACTATTATTTTTTGTTTACAATTACTGTACCTGTATGACTGTATCTAATATAAACTATTAAATTTTAAACTCTAATTTATTTGTCAAATCAAACAATTACAATTAAGTTACAATTAAATGAAATATATTACACTTATCCAAACTTCCTCACACAAAATATTGAAATAAAATGTAATGACATGTGAATAGTATATCAGAATGTATACATAACAACATAAATACTAATAATATTGTAAATGATTTAACAAATATTACTAAGCGGAAAAATATAACATTTTTGTCCGCGCCTGAGTGTTAGGATAAGTTTTCATGCCAAAAATTCTAAGAACCTGAACATTTGGTTTTAATCAATCAAAATCCAAAATTTCTTATTTTTAAGTGTTTGCACTAAAAATTGGTCTCAAATTCAAGAGTGAATAGAAAATAGCTTACTTTTTGGACTTGATGTATCAATGAAAAATCGGCGAAGGAAAAGTTTTGAGCTGTGCCTGTTGATCCTTCCCCAATCATTTTAATGATTTGTGAATAAATACATAATTAAATAAACGAAGATCGAATAATTATCAAGAAGTAGGAAAAATAAAAGTGAGTGAAATCTGAGAACTCTGTTAGAAAAAGTAGAATAATACAGATAAAAATAGGCATTCATACTCTGTTCAACCAGTAATTTAAGGAAAATTCAATTATTTAGGAGTTATTACATTCTTTAGAGAAAACTGTAAGTCAATTTAAATATTTTCTGAAAAAAATGTTGCAAAACACAATCCAAGCAGAATAATAATACGGTACCCAAAATGCTCTGTTTTACTTTTTTAAAATAAAATTCATAGTTGCATAGAGCCATTTGTAACACCATTCATATTCGTATCATGGTACACATATCTTATCATACACCTGTATCAGACAAGTAAATATGATTAAATGGAAGTCTGAATTCTCCAATCTCAAGTGACTATCCTGATTAATGAAATCAGTTCAGTTCAATCATACTTGGTAGTATAAAAAATATTTTTTTTCTATAATATTTATCCAGATTCAGGATCACACTTAATTATATTTATTCTTATAACACTTGATAATATCTACATTGAAAAAATATGTTTTGTTGCTTTTTCAGATGCTACATCTTGTTATTCATTATTTGCCATGATATCATGAATGAATAAATTTTTATAATTATCACAAATTACTATTATGAAGTTGCAACGAAATCAATTCTCACTGTCATCAATCAAGGTATCATTAGATTGAGAACCGTGACAATACTAAATATAGGCCTAATGTGTTCAATGGAGAATAATATTTTATTCAATATAATATTATGTTTCATGTTTTGTTGTTTTTATTAGACGGCACCGCTTGATATTCATGTTATAATGAATGAATATATTATTTGTATAATTATTGCAAATCACTAATATCAACTTCTCTCAATCATCAATCAAGGTACAATTGTTCAAAAGTTTCATTAAAAAAAGAAATATTCCAATCAAATCTATCATCAGACTATGGCAGAAGAAAATACTTTATTGTGAATACGATCAATTGAGAACTCTTTCCAATCAATCAATAATTTTATTCAACACAAACACACAATAAAGATCAAAAGACAAAAACAATACAATCAAAATACAAATTTCTAATGAAAATTCAAAAACAGGCTTCATGTTGGAATTCTTCTTATCAAGATTTCTGTTAGAATTTTACCGTAAATATCTAATTTTTCTACAGACGGACCTTATATGTACATCGACAGGCTGCCCTATTTTATTACTGAGAAGGTGATGTGGCTATATTCAAATGTATTTTTATCTAGCCAATTCTTAATTTGTAATATATTTGTTCAGCTTTAGTGTAAACTTCATTCCAAGTTTTAATGTGGAAAATAGCTGCAGTATCATATGCAAAGGATATCATAGATGAATTAGAAGCCTTAAACTTAGAAGTTCGTTGACATAAAGAATAAAGAGGATGGGTGATAGCACATTATCTTGAGGAAGACCATATGTAGTTACTAGAATGATCATTAATGATTAAAGACTGGGTTCTTCAACTCCGGTACGGTAGCTTTTAAAAAAGTCATTGGGGACTCTCCTTAACCTATAGTACTCAATTTTATTCCCTACCTAGGTTCAAAAGGGTTTCCAGCATATGTGTGAATGTAAAACTACTTGATGATCTAATCATCCAGATAGATTGTTCTAAATATCTGTTATTGAATATTTTTTATTTCTCTACCTATTGGTTTTTTCAGATTGACATAACGGCAGGACCGCACATAATGAAGCTTCCGTTCAATAATTCCGTTCCATGAACAAATACTCTCTATTATACCTCACAATATCTGCAAACCTCACATTTTGAGGTGAGTTAATTTATGAATCAATTTCATTGATAATTATAAAAACTCCAATCATCAAAATATTATGTTTTGACTTTTTAAAATTTCTAAAAAGTCTATTCATAGAAAATATATTCATAATATAATATATAAAAGTCCTGACCGGCCAGGTTAGCCGAGTCGACTAAGGCGTTGCACTCTTCAGTCTGCTAGTGCTACCTGGTCGTGGGTTCGAATACCGCAGAATCCCATCGAATAGGCATGGACGTTTGAAAATTTCATTAAATCACGATCGCACTTTCTCATTACCCATGCACAAGCAAAAAGCTCACGTGAAAATTAATAAAAAAATCTGGTGTGGGGCACTCTCCATCATTCTGATTGAATTTAACTGATGTATGAAAACTACAGTATTCCTCTTAATTTGTTATATTCTCATCAAGACTCAACCAGGTTTCTGTCAGTATAATTATAACAAATTTGTGTTTAAGACATTCCAAAAGAATGATAAAATCAAAATTTTTCCGATAACTCCTAATATTTAAATGTATAATACTTGAAGCATTCATGCCGTTCTCTCTCAAATAGTCGGCATACACACCACATTCATCAAACTCCTCACATCCAACGTGTCTGTAATCACTCAATTCATCCAACACATTCATTCAGTTACTGTACTCCGGCTGGTAGCCTAATAATTATACCAATACTAATAATGATGATAGTGAACAATACTACATAATATTGTAAATGCAGTAATAATTTGAGAAGAATGCATGACAATAATGTACCAGTCCAAGAGTCATTTAGTGAAATCAATAAACCCAAACTACGAAAAAATAATTGTTTGAATTATCAAAGAATGAAAATAAAATAATTAAAAAAATATAGTCTTCAAAATTCAGCTCAAAAAAAAGATAATAGCGATTGAAAAAATGGTAGCATTCCTTTTCTAGAGAAAATAAAGTAATACATAAGAATATATTGAACATTTTTTGCCAATTAGTTCTTGAAAAAGCTAAGCAAACGCAGAAAAACGCTGGGAAAACGCAGATTTTGAGTGTATCTTTGAATTTTTTTTTCAAATCTGTTCTTAATAATAAAAATAATAATTCCTATAAAAATAATAATAATAATAATAAAATGTATTCCTCTAAGTATACAGAATATACAATAAATTGGAAATGTCAGCCATGAATTAAATGAAGATCTAAACAAATAATCACGTCAATTCCTCAAATTCTATGTACTATAATACAATAATATTACTTTCAAGTATAATGTCAATAGGAAATATGAATATATATTCAGAAATAATTGTTAAATATCCTTCATCCATATTAAAATACTCAGCTAGTGAATAAAGAGGATTTTCCATTAGAAGTATTTTTGATCTATTCTTGAAAGCATTTATTGGGGTACGCGCCCCCTTAATCCTCCGACACACCCAGAACCTGACAGGAGTAAACAGCGACTATCTCATCCATCGACACCGTACGCCAGCGACAGGGAAAGACTGTTTTGAAAGAGTCTGGAATTGGCGTGTGCGTTAGGCGACAAAACCGGACACTTTTACATT
Source organism: Nilaparvata lugens (assembly GCF_014356525.2). Classification (NCBI taxonomy): domain Eukaryota; kingdom Metazoa; phylum Arthropoda; class Insecta; order Hemiptera; family Delphacidae; genus Nilaparvata; species Nilaparvata lugens. Next base: position 50,299,012 of record NC_052504.1, read on the forward strand.
CGTACAGAAACGACAAAGTCACACACATCGAATCTCTGACACTTCCAAAACAAGACGGTTAGGTTACACTTCTTGGACGGACTGTACTATGCAGAGCTGTCTTGTTTTATTCAAACAATGGTCATTGTTTGATGAATCCCCATGTGTAGGCTATTCTTAACAAGACCATTGACAATTTATTTCTGAAACCTATCACTCATTTCTATCTCTCTTAGTAGTTATATAAGGCAATGACTTATCTTGTAACTGTATAATTCGTTATATATCATTCCTATTTTGTGCAGTTGTCTCTCTTTTCTGCAGTTATTTGGAGCATAAATAATAGAGCTGTTAGTGAATTTCTTGACACAAAACCAAAATAACTTCACTTCATAGTTAAATTATCAAGATTAGTGAGTACACTGAAACCTCTCGATAACTCTATAATTCGTAGTTTTGCCATCAAAAACACTGTAATTAGTATTCCCATAAAGATAAATACACTAATATGCCATTGTAACACTGATAACTCCAGTTATGAGTTCATTGAAAGCTCTATCGAATCAGGGGTGCCCAGCCCCCCCAAGGGCAATGGCGCATGCCCCCCCCCAATCCAAGTGTAATGCCCCCCCCCCAATCCAAGTGTAATGCCCCCCCCCCAAAGTATCCCAATTCGCAACCCGTTAGTTTTTAAAATTAGTCAGTGTATGACAGTAAAATTCACATCTTACATTCTAATCTTCCAAAGGACATTATTCACCTTTGTTCTTGTGGGGAATTCTTTCTGTTTTCATTATATTATGAAAATATATACCATCGTTTCTTATCTCTTTTAAAATAGGAATAAAGTATCTTTTTGATATTATTTTTGAGACTAGCAGTGCACCCGTTCTTGTTCGGGGGGACTAAAAAGTACTACATTACATCAGGAAAACTACATGACAAATATTTTAATAGGATATTAAAAGATAAGTAAGGGAGGCTTTGCTTTTTAAATGTAAAGGTTACTTATAAAAAGTTGAATAATAATATCATTGATATTCTTTTATTGCAAAAGAATATTGCATAGCAATTTTGGTGAACATTCATACAAATTTGGAACGATTTTATTCATACAATATATAATGTCGGCAAGTTTAGGTATTCTAAATCCTATACTATTAAACGAGCAATTTCTGTTTAGATGTTTAAATGTTTATAATCATATTATGTTTGTATTTCACCGGATCTCGAAAACGGCTCTAACGATTCTCACGAAATTCAGAAAATAGTAGGTTTATCATATAAAAATCCGATTGCACTAGTTCTCATCCCTGGGGAAACTCGCTGATGGACATTAAAAGAATTTATTCATCCTTGGAAAAACAGCTGATAATTTCGTCGTCTGTTGATGATGGAAGTGAGTGAGCGAGTGCATGTGTGTGGGACTGAGACAAAATTATGACTCAGCTGTTGAACTTTTGTACCTAATTCAATCAGGAACTTAGTGGCAGTTGTACAAAAGCCGGTTAAATTTTAATCCTGATTAATTCCAGTAGAACCAATCAGATAAGCTATCTTTTTGAGATGGTCTTCTGTGATTTGGTTCACGTGAAATTAATCAGGATTAAAATTAAACATTTTTTTGTGAAAGAAATTTTTGCATTCCTCTGCGAATTAATCTCAATCCACTGTGATTAGATAGAACCATTCTGTATGAACTATGAATATTTATTATAATTTCTTCTCTCGTAATAATTTTTATATGCTTTTGTAGTTTTGTAGGTACTCCAGAACGGAGCTAGGTGCCCCGATATTTATCATAAATTGGAACAGGTTGTCACTGATGTTGTGTTGTTGGTAGTATTTACTTTTTAACATTACAGGAGTAAATAACACAAGTCGAACAAAATGTATCTTTAAATGGTTTGATTTTTGGAATGAAGATATCATCTGAACAAATACATCTTGTATATTCTATCTATTAATACCAAATATCGGGACGCCGAGCTTTGCTCGTTACTCCTTTATTGATAAACAGAACTCAATTCTTTGAAATGATTGGGAAAGGACTAACAGGCACAGCCCAAAACTGTTTTCTTCCCCGAATTTTGATTTATACACTATAAAATTTATAGTTGGAATATTAATATTCCAAAAAGTAGGTTTTGTTTCATACACTTGAATTCAAGTGAAATTTTCAGTCCAAATATTCGAAAACATAAATTTCTAATTTAGATTGTTTACATACCAAATTGAATAACAAAATAACACTCACTAATCACTTAGAACTGTAAAATAATGATTAACTTTGAATATTATGATATATACCATCTCATGTCAACAAATCAGATTACTGTATTTTGATCGAGTCAATTAAAATTTCTAGATTTCTCGCGAGATACGATAAGCTAATTGATTACACAGCTGATCTCCCACACAGGCACACGCATCTTCTGTTATCGACAGACGACGAAATCATCATCTGTTTTTCCAAGGATGAATAATTATCCTTTTCATGTCCTTCAGGGAGTTTTCTCAGGGATGAGACCTAGTGCAATCGAATTTTGATATCATAAACCTACTATATTCCGAATTTCGTGAAAATCGTTAGAGCCGTTTCCGAGATCCGTTGAACATAAAATAAACATATAACCAGATAGCAGATAAAAATAGAAAATAAAACAGATATACAGAAATTGCTCGCTTAATATAATAGGATAACAACTTATAGTCCAGTCAAATGGTCGTTTTTCAGGAAACAGCCCCGAAAGAATTTTTTTCGATGGTTCTATCTGTATTTTGGGGCGCTAAATTCTAATCTGAAATTTGCTGACACGCCAGAGGGCGACTTCACCCCCAAAATTTTGGACTTTTTTTAAGTTTTCCATTTAATCTCGAGAACCTTGAATTTATCGAGAAAAAGCATTCTCTATATAATATTGAAGATAATAAAATTTACAATGAATTGACTGGTCGCGCTGGACTACTCTTTGGATTTTTTATCTGAAGTGTTCCATAAGATACACAACTTTGAATGTGCGAGAAATTTGTGATATTTCCCCCATTTTCACAGTCTCGCATATGCAACGTTGCGTATCTTGTGGAACACTTCAGATAAAAAATCCAAAAAGTAGTCGAGGTTGTGATGAATTTTCTCCTCTTTTCACTCCCATGAATTATACTTCTGTTTTCAATACCGTTAAAAAGTTACAGCCATTTGAATGATGATCTTTATTTTCTCATTTTTCTTGCGATTTTACTGTTATTAAAGAGTCTCTAAAATGAGTACAATACATGATAGAAACTTGCGATTGGTCTTAAATGAGAGAAAATTTCATGCTTTATAAGCTGAGTTGTCTTAAATTGATCTTGCATCACTGTTTATATCGAAAAACTGTCGAGACTGTGAAAATGATAAAAATATCGAAAATTTATTGATTTTTTTAATCAAACGTATCTTACTTCACGATTATATTTTTATAAAAATCATTCACCTCACATATAAGAGGAGATTCTTACTTCAAATCAAGACCAAGTATTATTTTGAGTTACCAAGACACACAGTTTTGAATATAGAAATCGGTCATTTTTCTATGCATTGAAATATGGGCTAAAATATACTAAAGGAGGAATTCCTATTTTTTTAACAAATTTTAGTGAGATGATACATGATTTTCAACCGCCTTGACGAGCTGATATGAACGAGCTGTAGTACGAGGAGATGTGATCATTCAGTCAAAAGTTATAAGTGCTTAAAAATTCTTTCGGGCTGTTTCCTGAAAAACGACATTTGACTAGACTATTATACAAAACGAAAAAAGTAATGAAGTATTACAATAATTACTTGATTACTGTGTGGTAAATAGGGTGTAAATTTGAAGATTGAAATTGGCTTCATTTGATATTTTTGACAAAAGAAGTTTTTTCTTCTGTCAAATTCACTAGAGTTTGCGATGTTGTTTATAATTGCATTTTCATTTCAGAGACATTATATCATCATGAAACGCCTTCGAAATTAAAATAATTATTAGATAAAATGTACATTACAATACAACTTATCATTGTGCTTTTAATGTAAATTAGGTTGCAACAGCAAGGAAACTCAAACACATGACCATTAACAATTAATTAAGCAAAGGAAATCAGAATAATAGTGGATGATGAGTTATAATTATTTTTGTCAAAGATTTACCTTCAAACTCATAGGCTTAAAATTACTAAAATTCCTGCATACAACATATTATCAATTGTATTTCTCATGCTTTATATTGAGTTACACTTTGCAAAATATAACATTGTAAAGGTGGGAAAAAGTATTAAAATTAACTACATTAGGATATATCTATTTAATACCTTGATTTTTTAGCCATGATTCAAAATGTTGACATAAAATGTAAAAAAAATCGTGCCCCCCCAAAAATGTTGATGGCGCAAATTGCGCCATGCCCCCCCCCCTTGTGGGCACCCCTGCTATCGATTCACGTATAATAATATAACTAGAGACACACTGGGTTAAAGAACTCGCTCATGAAAAGGTATTGATCTCTGAAATCTTTTACAAGTTTGTCAAATTAATATTTATAACAATATTTTCTAATATCCATTCATAGAGGCTATATTATGAATTATATGGGTAATGATGGGATCAGTATCTATGATACAATTTTTTCGTATTTTGT
>NC_052504.1:50303751-50330344 GCF_014356525.2 Nilaparvata lugens
ATCACATGATCACATTCCCATTTGAAAAAATAAAGTTGTATTCAACATGGCGGATTCAAGATGGCGGACCAATCTTTTGAAACAACAGAGAAGTAGTTTTTTTTTTAATTCGAATAGGATCCTAATGAAACATACACTTAAAATATCCTCGTAAAAGAAATATTAAGCTTCTCCCATAATTTTCACCAATCCTGTATCATACAAAAATTATATCAATACTGTAACAATTTTATAGTTTCTTGAAAACCAAGGAAAATTATTTCTACTAGAATCAATATTGATCAGTAATAGAAGGAGTGCTAAGTAATCCTATTATATTAAGCAAGCAATTTTTGTGTATATTTATATATTTGGTTATTTTTATATCAGATTATTTTTATATCTGGTTATCTGGTTATTTATGTCCAACGGATCTCAAAAACGGCTTTAACGATTCTCACGAAATTTGTAAAATAGTAGGTTTATGATAAAAAAAATTCGATTGCACTAGGTCTCATCCCTGGGAAAACTCGCTGAAGGACATGAAAAGGATAATAATTATCCATTCTAGGAAAAACAGATGATAACTTCGTCGTCTGTCACAACAGAAGATACGTGTGTGGGAGAGAAACAGAATTATATCCAGCTGTGTAATCAATCAGCGAGAAATATTATCTAGAAATTATCTAGAAATCGACTTGATCAAAATAACCTGATTTGTTGACATGACATGATAACCATTCTAAACTGGAGTATATCATAATTTTCAAAGTTAATCAATATATGACAATTTTAAGTGATTAGTGAGTGTTATTTTGTTATTCAATTTGGTTTGTAAATAATCTAAATTAGAACTTTTTTGTTTTCAAATGTTTGGACTGAAAATTGAGCCTGAATTCAAGTGCATAGAACATAACCTACTTTCTGGACTATTTATTTATTTTATTTATTTATTTAATCATTCAGAATTACACAACTTACAGAAAAGTACCACATTATAGTGTATAGATGAAAATTCGGGGAAGAAACAGGTTTGGGCTGTGCCTGTTCGTCCTTCCCCAATCATTTTGAAGAATTATGTTCTGTTTATCAATACTTTATAAATAAATAACGAGCGAAGCTCGGTGTCCCGATATTAGCTATGAAGGAATGAAGGAGAGAATATGCCATGAAACTATATTTCAATTTAGCTATGAAAAATTTATTTACAAATTACAATACAACTGAGGCTAATTATCATAAAAAATGAAATAGGAAATTACTTATTTAGGTATTATTAGGTATTATTATTATATAGGTATTTATTTAAGAAATTGGATTACTATTTAATTCCAGCTAAAGACTCTATATGTCTGGTGGCATCTTTTAGCCCACTAACAAGTTCTTCTAATTCTTCCAGGGAACAAAGGAAATTGTATTTCTTTATAATTATGCCACCTGATGTATTGTCTGTAGCAGCTTCTCCAATCAGTTGTATGAAGAATATGGGGAAGTTATCACTGCATGTGCTTGACTGAAATGAAGAAACAAATTTAAATTAGTTGTTTAAAAATATAATTCTTTTTAAAAGCTTGTTATATGAAATTCGACTACCAAATTACCTATTTTACCCATAAAACGTCAACATGACTAATGAGTTGAAATGTTTTGGTCGATAAAAATTTGTCGAAGATACGCTTGAAATTCAGCGTTTTTCTATAATTTTAAGCTTTTTAATTAACTTATAGACAGGAATATTTTAATTTGTAAAACATGTTCAACTAATATTTTTTGTTTGGATTAATTTTCTAGGGTTTTCAGGAACTTGTAAGTGTGAACTCGATACACAGTTTCAGCTTGGGTAATAACGGTGCTGAATTAGAGGGTTTATTTTCTCCAGTTTTAACTTTCCTAGCCCTATTACCATAGGTAAGGAAAGTATTGCTTTCAGTAAAAAACTAAGGTACCCCAATTTCTAAATTTCTATACGTTTTAAGGTCCCCTGAGTCCAAAAAAATGGTTTTTAGGTATTGGTCTGTATGTGTGTGTGTGTGTGTGTGTGTGTGGGTGGGTGTGTGTGTGTGTGTGTGGGTGTGGGTGTGTGTGTGTATGAGTATATGTGCGCTGTGTACACGATATCTCATCTCCCAATTAACGGAATGACTTGAAATTTGGAACTTAAGGTCCTTACACTATAAGGATCCTACATGAACAATTTCGATCAAATGCAATTCAAGATGGCGGCTAAAATGTTGTCAAGAACAGGTTTTTTCGCGATTTTCTCGAAAATGGCTCCAACGATTTACTAAACATTAAATGGCTCCAACTAAACATAAAGATCAAGCATGAAATTCTCTACAATTAATGTTTAGTAACATTTTCACCTAAAATTGAAAATAAGCTTGAAAATTGAGAAAATGTGATTATTCAATTGCAAACAACTGTTGGCAACTGTTGATTCTATTTATTCATTCACTATTAAGAGATAGCAGACCTTGTGTGTCTCCAGCGTTATTGTCCTGTCACCAGCTGGCTCAGATCTTTAAAAATAGTAGAATTGAAATGCGCTTGAGCACTAGCGTCAGGTGATGAATTTTCATAAGAAAGAATCAGTGGATTGGCTGCTTTTACACTTTTGGATAAGTGAAACGAAAAGTAAGCGATAGGCTATGCCAAAAATTCCAGAATAAGCAAGAGCTACCAAGAGATATCCATGGATACCAGAGTCATTAAATTCCGAATCAACTAAATTTGGAATTTAATCTTCAATTGCATCAAACAAAAACAAAAATAACACGATCACTGCTAATTTGATAACTGTCAACGGGAAATATTAAATGCCAATGAATAAAGTCGAGGTCGACTCTTAAGCCCCGCACAATATTCTACAAAATTCGCTGCAATTAGACTACTATTCTACAGAGCAGTTCCAACACATCAATTAATTATTCGAATGATTTGACTCAATAATTTTCATGCCAAGTTGTGGCCTAATCTCAAAAACGATTATAACAATTTTTGTAGAATTTAGATTAAAAATGTTTCACAAAGATAATCTTATCTTTTAATTCCCGTAGCGAAACACGGGTGCCCTGCTAGTAAATAGATATTTTTGCAACTCTGCGCTACATAATTGAAATCAGCCGGTAATTGGATCGAGACTAAGTCTTTTTTTTTGACGGGAGGAAGAAAGCTCAAATGAGAAATATATGCGAGCGAAGCGAGTATATGCTATTCTTGGATGATCCAGCCGGGGGTTAAGGGGGCGGAGCCCTCTGGCTAGACGGATGAGGCTAGCAAAGCTACATATAGTAGCTTATAAAATAAAATGAGTCAATTTCATTGGTGTTTGTTCCATGCTTCCTAGTCTACTTTTTTCAGAGGATACATTGAAATGATATTGAAAAAGATGAAATTATAATATGGTTTTGAAGGCAAGGTTCTCAAGTGGTTTGCTTGTATCATACTTTGATGAGAGATATCAGCGGGTGGAAATACAGTCTCACCCTTTTGTGTATCAGTCGGAATGGTGAGGAGTGGGGTCCCTCATGGATCAGTCCTTGGTCCTTTGCTTTTCCTTCTATATATTAATGACTTGCCACCACACCTTGAACCAGCACACTGTGTTTTATACGCTGATGATGTGAGTATTTTATTGAAAAGTAACAGTCAGCATGATATGGAATCTGAAAGTAGAAGAGCTCTTCAGAAACTATAAGAATGGCTGGCCTCAAATATGTTGGTACTGAATTACAATAAGACTATGCAGATTCCATTTAGGACGGCTCGGGAAGCAGTACAGAACTCTCCTGTATTGAACCTATCTTTATTCTTATCAATAAAACAAAGAGCCTCCAAAATATATACGCCTGGTAGTGGGAGAATCTTTAACTCTTTGAAATAATCTCTACAACTTGCTCTAATAGATTCACCCACCATCACTCCAACTGCCCACTTTTGAATCCTAAATATATGTATTGCATGAGTTGAATTGCCCCAAAATATAACACCGTATGAAAGAAGAGAATGGAACACAGCAAAATAAACACTTCCACTCATACCAGAATAGAATAGAAATAGTCTTTATTCATCAGATGTAGAAATACATTGGAACAGTGTCAATAGATTATATATATATATATATATATATATATATAATATATATATATATATATATATATATATAATAACTAGGCTAGCCTAGTATAGACAAAACGTTTCGTCAAAAATCAATGTTAAACTCTTGAAACGAATACAGCGACAATTTTACCAGATATTCCCTTAGCTACTTTGCAAACATTGTTGGATCTTCTAATATTTGGAGACTGCTTGGCAACTTTACAAAACACTTCTTACCTCTGTGTATGTTTTTTTTTCGTAAAAAGATCTAATCTGTGCCTCTCTGTTATACGACCAAACCTTGTATTATAACCGTGAGTGTTATTTCTCAAGTTTGTGTCACCAAATTTTTTGAAAAAGACTATAACATCATATAATTATGTATTGTCCATATATTGTTAAAATTTCCAGGTCTGAGAAAGCTAATTTTACAGAATCAGTTCTATTGAGGTTCAGCATAACTCTTATTGCTCGTTTTTGCTTTTTTAGAATTTTATCAAGGTTACTTTTACTTGTACTACCATATATGCAGAGACCATATGATAGATGTGCATGTACTACTGAGTGGTATATTGATTTTAATATTTGTATACTACATAAACTGGACATTTGACGCAATGCATATAGGCCTGGGGATATTTTTTTCACAACATTGGCAACATGATTATCCCACGAAAGGTTGCTATCTATTAACAGACCAAGAAATTTAGTTTGATCTTTACAATCTAAAAGGGTGTTATTCATAGCTACGCTTGGACACAATTCACTCCTGTTCTACCTTGTTGAAAAGGGGACTACAATAGACTTACTTGAGTTCAGCAAGAGATTTCGGCTATTCAGGTATTCATTAATAGAGGACAGGCCTACAGCAGATGAGAGTTCTACATCCTCAATCGATTTTCCTGAAAATATGATGTTAGCATCATCTACATAGAGACACACAGAGGCATGTGCTCGAACCACATCAGGCAGACCCTTGATGTAACATAGGAATAGTAAGGGACCCAAAATGGACCCTTGAGGGACTCCATACTTTAAACTTCTTAGGTTAGAGCGATAACTGTATCTGTAACTAAGATTATTTTTCTCCTCAGTATGCTCTATTTCAACAAATTGCTGTCTGCCAATCAAATGAGATGAGAACCACTTCCTCTCCTTATCATGTATTCCCAATTCCTCTAATGCGCGCAAAAGAACATTATGAGACACACTATCAAATGCACGTGTCATATCTAAAAATATGCCAATAATTCTCTCACCTTTATCTATTGTATTAATTATGGTATCTATGAAATCCACCATTGCTGTAATTGTTGACTTTTTTGAGCGGAAACCATGCTGTTCTTTATCCAATAAATGGTTTGCTTCTAGGTATTTCATTAATTGAATATATACCACACGTTCAATGATTTTTAAGAAAACTGATAACAACGCTATTGGTCTGTAGCAACCTGGATCTTTGATGTCACCTTTTTTAAATATTGGAAAAACTTTAGCTATCTTCAGTTTATCAGGAAATTGACCTGCTATAAGGGATGAATTTATAATGTGTGTTAATGGCTTGATTATAGCTCGTAAAACTCGTTTCACTACTGTTATTGGGATATCATCTGGCCTAGAAGAGTGTTTGTTCTCAAATGACATCACTATTTTATGTAATTGACACTCAGTAATAGGTTCGAATCTAAACCTCAATGAAGATTGATTACAACGTGGATTTTGTACAGTTACAGGTCTAATGGTAATAATAGGTTACCAAGCAGTATTGAATCAGTAAAGTTCCTAGGTATATATATTGATAACAGACTGAATTGGTTCTCGCACGTGGAGTCCCTAAGTAAGAAATTATCTAAAGGCCTTTATATGTTGAGAAGATTGCGTGGAGTTGTTGATGTTGACGTTTCGTTAAATGTTTATTATGCTCAGATATTCTCATTGTTGTCTTATGGAATCATTGTATGGGGCAATTGCAGTAGGTCCATTGAGATTTTTAGGCTTCAGAAAAGGGCAGTAAGAATAATAATGAATGAAAACCAAAGATCTCATTGTAGGCCTCTTTTCAAAAAACTTAAGCTGTTGACTCTGCCGTCCGTCTATGTTATAAGCCTGCTTCTCTATATACATACGTATAAAGGGGATTTGGCTACTGGCACTGAAGTCCATAATCATAATACGAGGCACAGAAATAACATAAGAACTGAATACCTCATGTATTCACGATCACAAAAAAGCTGGCTGTTTATTGGAGTAAAATTGTACAATTTCTTGCCACTATCTATTAGAAGACTTTCTTGTATGAGTTTCAAAAAAACTGTTAAATTTATCCTGCAGCAAGAATGCATTTATACAGTGGCTGATTTTTATGAAATTGATTTTCGTATGTATGAATTGTGAAAATGGGTTTGTAAATTACTTTGTATTGTAGAATCGTATTGTTTCTGTGCTTTGAATTTTTTGTATAATATTATATGTTTGTGTATATGTATATATGTATGTATACAGGGTGATTCATAATTATGGTAAAATATTTTAATACGTGATAGTAGAGGTAAAAATAAGAAAAAAAGTTCCTATAAACATATATCCATAAACGCTTCATTAGCGAGCTATACAGAGTGAAAGATTTCGCCCGGAGTTCAGTTCCTCTGGTGAAATACACAGATGCTGAATTGTTTGGGGACTGGTTTTTGAAAAACTTATGCTGGATTCATATGGAGAAATATCTGAAAAATTGAATAAAACTAGTCTGGAAGCTGTAGTGTGAGTAGTTTTTGAGAAAAAAGTTGAAATATGCAAAAAATCCAAGTGGAAAAACACAGACTTCTACGTTTGATGCCCAATAACTTTCTTTAATGACCAGTAAACAAATAATTTTTCGCAATAAAAATTGTAGAGAATTTAATTCTGAAAAGAATTATGTAAGCTGTGTAAACTAAATTCAAATAAACGTTGGATAAAATGTATTCTTATGTAGTACATTACACCACAAAAATTTGCTGTTTTATGAGGAGAGAACTAATAACTCATAAGTTGTATCTGATTGCAAATAAAATATTCGGTTTTTCATGAAAAGCTTTTTTTATATAAAAATAGCATATCTAAATGACATTAAACTCATACCAAAAGACTTGTAGATTATGCCATTAAGCCTGGGAGGAAGCTCGAACAGAAGTAGATGATCTCCTATGATTCCTGCCCAAATGTTTACTGAAAACTGATGTTGTGGAAGATTAGGATTGATGGCATGAGGATTCTCAGCTGCCCAAATATGTTGGTCGTGGACGTTAACGATAGCTTTTCTTGTAAAGTGTGCCTCGTCGGTAAATAAAACGGTTGTGAAAAGTTTGGGTAAACAAGTTTTTCTAAAAACCATTGGCAAATACCAGCACGGGGAATACAGTCTCGTGGCCGTAGTATGAACTTTCTGGAGGTGGTATGGATGTGATTGTTGCTCTTTTAGTATCCTCCAAATAATAGATTGATTGACATTAAACTGCACTGACAATTCTCTTGTGCTCTTCTCTGGATGTTCATAAATTTCATTAAGAACTTGTTCTTCTAACTCAACAGTCATAGTAGATCGGGGTCTGCCTGCATAAATGTTAGGCCTAACTTACAGTTTGTTTTTTTTTTTGTTCAACAGTGAGCTAAAATATTTCTGAAAATAATTTTCAGCTGATAATTTCTTTTAAATATATTCTTATTTAAAACATAATAAATCAGCTGTTTCGGAACAGCTGTTATTAAAATCCATGTTTTATTTGCAATCAGCTACAACCCATGAGTTATTAGTTCTCTCCTCATAAAACAGCAAATTTTTGTGGTGTAATGTACTACATAACAATACATTTTATTCAACTTTCATCTAAATTTAGTCTACACAGCTTACATAATTCTTTTCAGAATTAAATTCTCTACAATTTTTATTGCGAAAAATTATTTGTTTACTGGTCATTAAAGAAAGTTATTGGGCATCAAACGTAGAAGTCTGTGTTTTTCTACTTGAATTTTTTGCATATTTTAACTTTTTTTCTCAAAAACTACTAACACTACAGCTTGCAGACTAGTTTTATTCAATTTTTCAGATATTTCTCCATATAAATCCAGCATAAGTTTTTCAAAAACTAGTCCCCAAACAATTCAGCATCGGTGTATTTCACCAGAGGAACTGAATTCCGGGCGAAATCTTTCACTCTGTATAGCTCGCTAATGAAGCGTTTATGGATATATGTTTATAGGAACTTTTTTCTTATTTTTACCTCTACTATCACGTATCAAATTATTTTACCATAATTATGAATCACCCTGTATATCTATATATTTATATGTGTATGTATGTATGGATATTTATATATGTGACGATTGACCATACATTTTGTTAAATGTCTTATGCCAATAAAGAAATTTCTATTTCTATTTCTAGAACCATTGGGAATATCTGGTTTAACAAACCTATCAACAGCCGAAACAAAAAAATCGTTACCAGATATAGACAAAACCTCAGAGACGACATTCATCGAACTGGTATGTAAGAGAGGAGGGTAAAGAGTGCAGGAATTCGGCTTTATATTTGATCGCCAACACGCGTTAAGGCTATCTCATGAGAAAAGTGAGAAAAGTTTAAATTAAGGTGAGGGAGGCGTTGTTGCGGGTTTGTCCTTATTCCAGTGGGGGATTCTTTTTGCATTACGAAATGCAAAGATTGACGACTTATATTATAATTGACAAATCCGTACACCCCTTTCATAGGTGATCTGTGGGATGAAAAAAAGATAAAGCCCACATGCACATGGTTCTAATGACCCAATTTCTTAAAATATCCATAATTCTTTTTCTATTGTCTATTCAAATGAATTTCATACATATTTTTATTTCATATTTTCTAATATATTTTAAATTTTATAATATAACTTGTTAGTTGTGGCATTACATTTTTATAGTCTATTTAATCGTTCTAAATTTTGAATTTCAAGTACAAAATAATGTTTGGACAGATAATTGTAATTTGGAGTGAAAAATAAAAAGTGACGACGTTGTTCCAAACTAATATTAATTTGAAAGAGGAATATTAAAGGGTTCGCCTACTTTTCCTCCTCCAATATCATTTTCATAACTTGAGTTTGTTGACCGAATAAAGTGGGATCTAAGATTGAAGTCGACGGTTTTGCATTTCTCTTTATGTATTTATGTTTTATATGTTACGCATTTGCGGCGAAACGCGGAAATAGATATTCATAAAATTTGACAGGATGGTTTCTTATTAAATTGCGCGTCGCCATATAAATAAGGTTTTTTGAAAGTTTGCATTTGAAGGATAATAATGACAGAAAAAGGAATTTCCTTCATAGTACGATATTACTGTAAAAATCAGACTACAGAACTAGTAGTTCTGTGATTAGTAGACCTCACGCAGTTTTCTCATCCAATGTACCTAGAATGTATTCTAGGTACCTTGGTGTCACCTGTTCACCGGCTTCTCCAGACATTTGTGTACGGTACAGCAATGCATGCAATGAATAATCCACTTGTCAGCTGATTGATTAGGAATTATTCTATTTATTATGATTATATATATATATATAATTAATCCTATCTTTAAACTATACGATAAATAGTGATATCGGAGTATGAAGGAAATTCCGTTTTCTTTCATATTATCCTTCAAATGCAAGCTTTTGATGTTAGCATTTTTGATGCACCAACCCCAACAGCCATTACCCGTTTTCACACCGATATCTCACCGACACGATAAGACAGGACAGAATTTACTCCGTCCGATGGAAAATATTAGAGGAGGCTGTGGTTTGTAACACCGCGAAGTCTACGGTTCACAGAACTACTAGTACAAATGGATATTAGTGAAAAACTGTATACGATACACACACTGTACACTTCCAATACATATCGATACCAGGTGTATCGATAAAACGCCGTATCGATAGATTGATACATCAACCTGTATAGATTCATATCCACCCATCCAACAGCTAGATTACAACTCTGTCCTTGAAAACCTAGATACTTGACGGTAGTGCCAAAAAAATCCCTCTTCTCAACAAAATTCCCATATATTTCCCGAACAAACGAAATTCCTGGTTTTCCCGCCCCGTGGACGCCCTGTTATCCTTATAAAAGAAATATCAAGCTGTTTTATAATCTTTACTGAACCTGTATATGTGAGAATAGTTTTATTTAACTAAGCGAATTGAGATCTAAGATTCAAGTCGACGGTTTTGTATTTGTTTTCATGTATGTATGTTCCGCATTTACGGCGAAACGCGGCAATGGATTTTCATGAAATTTGACAGGATTGTTCCTTTTCGAATTGCACGTCGATGTATATATAAATGTTTTTTTGAAATTTTACATTTTAAGAATAATATAATAGGAAAGGAGTTTCCTTCATACGCCAATATTACCATTAAATTAGACTATAGAATTATTCATCATAAATCATTGTTGAGTGGATTATTAATTGCATGCATGCAATTTCTCTCGACCTATCTCTGCTTTCAACTCGGGCTGACCAGTTACCAGGAAATGTCTTGTAGGAAATGAGCTTTTGATTATGATAGTTGTTTACAACAGATGATTAGCATTGTTGATACACCAACCCAAACATCCATTAGCCATTATTACACCAATATCTGACCGACACGACAGGACAGAATTTATTCTGATGGACAGTATTGGAGGAGGCTGTGGTCTATAACTGCGCGAGGTCTATTTACAACTAGTAAATCAGATTGAGCACAGGGAATTCCGAGCACAGCAAATACCAGCAACGTGGGGTATCATTTATTTTCTTAGGATTCTCTTTTCATGATAGTTTTCATTATTGTGCATTGGAGCAAGCGGATGCTTGCATTGTGCAGGCATGCACACTGATTGCATACTGCAAAACTGATTGAGCATATGCATGATAGATCCTCCACAATCTAACACACAATCTATAGATCCACAATCTAATGTCTAGCGCCTACCGTACTTGGCTAAGCTCAGACAGACCATACAACATCCTTCTGAGTGTGCCGAGCACTGTTTTCAAGTTATAATAGTAGATTTAATATGTAACATGTAGAAGCCATTATTAGCGAGTTAGCGAAACTGTTTTCTCGCTCTTTTTCTAGTTGAACGACCATGACATCTAGACCAAAGCTAGTTTCCCAGGATATATATATATAAAATTGTGGCTCCCAGTCGCCGGGGAATGTAGATAATAGAATAATTGAAAATGACCTATGATCGAAACTGGTCGTTGAAATATTTTAAAGTTTTTATTAAAAGGGTACTCCAAGTTTTTATTAATTTGAATAAAGTAGCCCATGTAAGTGAAGTGATTTTATAATAGAATCACTCCAACTTAGCCTTCATAAAGTGTGATACGCTTTGCTTGTGACTGACTGACACTTTGCTAGGAGCAGTACGAGAGTAGAGATGTAGTCTCAATTTCTCTATCGCTCGCTAAGAAGATAGTTTTCAGTATTTTTGCTATTTGAGTGTCTTATTCAACTGAGAGATCACTGTCCACAAAGTTTCCTTCGTCAGACAAAAGTGTGGTTCAATGTAATCAGTATAATACCAAACACATTGGAGGAATCAAGAAAATTCCAACTATCAATATATATTTTGAGGAAAATAATATTATACTTATGACTCAACATACTTTTATACAGAAGTCCAATCTCCAGCTAACATCAATTATCTGTGGAATGGAATGTTGTAGTCTGAAAAGCACACTCCTCAGATCCTTTTTTCGCTTTTCATAGACATCAGTGAGCAGTTTCAGACGGTCTGGATTGAAGTTGTAGGACTCCACCACTGAACGAAAGCTCTTATCGTCGAGGTCGTGACTTGCAGCTTCGACAAGCAGGATGAGTAGTGCAGCGAAACATTCCTTCACAATGTCCGACTTCGACGTGCACAGCTCTTTCAGATCTGTAATTCCAAAGTAGATTATTTTTCAAATAGTGATCTCACTCAACCCTTAAAAAGGATAATTGTATAAAAATAATTTTTGAATGCTGATAGGTTTTCCTGATATTACTATATACTAAGCTCTTAAATAAAATATCAATCACAAAAAGGCCAATTTAAAGACATCACGAGTGACATTTTCAATTCTCAGGATAGTATTAACAGTTTATGAGTTAAAGATTTTACAGCCGGTCCAAACACTATAAATTTGCCCCTTCAATCTATAAAAAAATCGTGTAAAAATAGAGATAGACGATTGATATCATGATAGTGATTCCAGATTTGGATTCTGAATCAGAATAGGTGTCTACCAATTTCTCAATCAATGTTCAGTCATTCCTGGATGGATCGCGTCAAAAACACAAAAACACATGAACATTAAATAGTCAAACTAATATTGTCAATACAGAAAATAACTTATGTCACTTGATTGGCAAGAGTAGGCGGCGTTGAGGTTAGGTTACTCAAGTTGTTAAAATGTAATGTTTATGACGTTAACTGTTTTCAATAAGCCACTGCACCATTACATTTTTGAAACTGTTGATACATGTAGTCTGGAGAAAAGCGGCCTTTTTTGAACATCTTCATTGCCAACGCACGGAAACAATCCTTCACTTTGGAAAGTCTACATCGGCAAAGGTCGATGATTGCACTACTTGTTGTTTTATGAGAATGAATCTGCCCTGTCATGGTGTAGGATTCCTGATGAGTCTAGATGTTTAGGAGCAATGCCAAAATATACTGTCCATAGACTATGTGTAGGCATAGACTATGAAAGATGGGCTTACATTACATTATTCAATATTCTTGTACCGTAACTTAAATTTATGCATAAACCTTGTTTAAGTTACCAGCTAGTTGATTGATAACTATAGCTAGCACAAAAAGTTCTGTATAAATCGAATTAAGATTTGTAGTGACTTGAAGATTAGTACCATCTATAAATTAGAGATTGTTTCCATTAAAGTAGCCTAGTCATTACAGCTTGTATTAAATTAAGTATCGGTAACCAGTAGTTCGGCAAATGACCTAGACAGCGAGTCAGGAGGCCATAGTTATCATTGCGCTTATTATACAAATATACCAGTCAGGTCGCCAGATTCTGGCAACTGAGAATCAGATTTTGTCTACCCGGCTAGTTTTTTACTCGTCGCCAGCCCGGCTGCCAAATTGCTGGGTTTTTTTTACTGGTCTCCAAGCATGCTTTACACTCGGCCGCAAATTTTTGCTTTCTGGTGACCCACAAATAATCGAATAAAATAAATAAATAATTTAAGAGCTTAAATATTAACTATTTTAAGACAATAAAGCTAATAACTCACCTGTTTTATGTGATCCATGATTTTTAAGAACAATATCTGGCGAGATCTCTACTAATTTCTTGAAAGAATCAGAAGCAATCAAATTCTGATTTCCAAGGCGTTTTAATCCTATTCCAACTTTAGGTGACAATTTCATTTCTGTAAATAGAAAATACATTAATTATTTACGGCTACAAAACTTTATTTATTTACAGTGGGTTAGCCTATCACTTTTCTCAAGTTGACAACAAAATTTGTTTGATTTTTTTATAATCTTGTGGGTGGAATCATTGAAATCCTTAACAAACTCTTCCAATCAACTTTTTTGATAAACGTCAATTAAAACAAAAAATAATAATATTATGTTAATATAAGTAGTCTAAATAAACATACTTAACCTAAATACATTATATCTTATAAGTTATCTACTATATACATAATAAAATATTTTATACATTATATATATATATATATATATATATATATTATATATATATATATATATATATATATATATTACATATGATGTCGAAGTAAAATAGCACTGATACACTCACCATGAACAGAACTAAAATAAAATCTACCTACTGGAAAAAATAATTTTGCACTTGTCCTTCTAGAGGCGCACTAGGACCGGATTAGGAAAAAATCAAACATACGAACAATAGGTCTAAACAGTATGCATTTTTTCAACTCTTTCAAGAACTAATCAACAGAAAATGTAAAATTTTGCACAGATGTTCAGCTAGGGTCTGGAAATTCATAATTACTATGACTTCAATATTATATAAGATTAGTGATTTTCCAGCGTTCACTAGCATTTTTTCAGCTTTTTTATAATTAAGAGTAAACACTTAAATTTAGTAAAAAGTTGAGCTGAATCATGTAGAAATATTGCATTTTAAGGGCTTAGAAGATGCCCAAAATCAGCGTTTCATCAGCTTTTTCAAATAAAATGAGCAGAAAATTTTTCAATTTTATACAAATTTTCAGATAGAAAAAAATAACATGACAAACTTAGAGCAACAATGAATTGGGTGGCACCAATGATACCTCTGCCATTGAGCAGATAATACAGCACTCAGCTGGGGGACTCTCAGCCTTTGCATGTTAGATAACACTATAGAAATATAAAATGTATTGAAGATTAGTGTGTGATCACATTGTGTGCGTATTATGTGCAAGTACATGCTTTGTTATGAATGAACAGGCAGATACTATGACTTCATAGTACTTGTGTAAGGACGAACTGAGCAAAACTATCGAGGAGGCCACACCCAGTTGGCTGCAGGCCCTCATGGAGCTAAGAGTGCGCACCTCCCTTGGCAAGTACGACCCCTAGAAGGCCGATATCACACTTGTCCTCCTGCCCTTCCAGATATTCAAGATTAAGCCCATATCTACCGAAGAGGAGAAAAGTAATTCACCAACTCTTATTGGAATTTGGTTTCGCCATCTGAAGTTGACGTTTTATGTGCAAATACCAGTATGTTTATGTGCAAGCTTGGTTATGCATGCCCAAGCGTGACGATGAGAAACCAAATCTGGAAAGAGCAATGGGAAACACTCACTTTAAAATGTTCACTACTTGCTGGTTGCGTTTAGTATGAGCAGCTACATGCATGACAAAATGTGTTTCAATGGCAATTTTCAAATTTTGTACACTTGCACATTTACGCATCCAATGTGATTGAACTAGACTGCCGACACACAAACGGAGAAAACCTACCAAAGAGAGAAAATATGAAAATTCCTGGTCACTGACTATGAATAATAGGAAACAGGTAACAAATTTAGTAAGTAAAGTGACAACACCTTTATGTTATCCATATCATGAAAATTTGTTCAATGAATATACCGAGCTTTAATGTAGGCTAGTCATCATTGGTTAATAATCACTCTTGAATAATGCACAGATTTGTTATGATATGACATGGTCTTACCAAAGACCTTAAAGAGATACATCTTCAAGGTCTTTGGGTCTTACTATGCTAACTTATTATTTACACTGTGTTTATCAGCCATAAAGGAACCTAAGTTTAGAGTTGGAAATAGACAGCCTATGATAATGAAAATAAAAATAAAATATAAGTTACTGGATAAGGCTGAATATTGAAATCTTTTGCTGAGTAAGCTAACAATATAACCAATAATAACATATTATTTTAGTATATTATTAGTTATATATTATTTTTAATAATAAAAGCTATGGAAATATTTTGTGCTCTATTACTCAATATAGCCCAAACCATAAAAGTTTCCAATTTTATAACATTCTTGTTATACTTTAAGTAGAAGTAGAATTTTTATTCCGTACCTATTCTGTGGTATGGTCACATAAAAATTTTAAATAAAATACAATTAAAGATTGTGGCGTCGCTTACGTAACTACAAGGCTAGAACCATCAGGTGATCAGCTGTTCAAAAGCGTACACTTCAACCCGTGTTTACATTGAAAACCCTATGTTGAATGGAATTTTTCGTGAATAAACGTTAATAATTCAACTGATAATCACTCTTTTCGAATAAAGACTTGTTATTTTATTTTTCCAATTCAAATTTTAACCTACATCATAAATTTCAAGGGTAGTAATCATTGAATTATATTAATATTTTTAGTTGTTGGTTAACCAATTTGTAGGTTACTTGTTTCAAGATAGCTTATTCAAATTCAAACTTACTTCTTTTACAAAAGTATCAAGTTTAGCAGAGGCATGATTTATAAATAAGAATTATCATGTTATTGAACAAAAATAAATTATAAAAACATTGTTGATAAACTAAATTAGTTTCTTTCTAAACGAATTTAAGTACAATGTATTTACGGCTGCGCTCAACTCTATTCTGGAGTTTAAGACTAAATTCATTATTATTCCAAAACTTCCAAGTAAAAAAGTGTTGATTTTAAATTGTGTAGGATAAATATTATATATATATATATATATATATATATATATATATATATATTATATATATATATATATATATATATATATATATATACATATACCGTATATATGATTCATGGCTGGCATACATTTAATAGAGAATGAGTTACAATTTATAAAATAGTGTACCGTACCCTGGTAGGTCTACAAAATTAACTGTATAGTTTAACACCGTAATTTTTTTATTGAAATTATGACATTTACAATCATGAATAATATTTCAATTGAACTACTGTATATACCTATACTTTCTTCAAAGTTTAGAATCATTAAACTGCCAGTAGTGTTTTGGATTACGGTATGTGTTTCCTCTGACCCCACAACTGTGGGTAATTGATAAAGGAGAAGTTATTGAAGATCGTGCTGTAATTCAAATAGCAGAGCTTCAAAACTGAATGAAGTATGAACATATCAGTTTTTGACATTATATTTTATATTAATATATATTAGGTAGAAGTAAAATGACACTCATTCTTTCACCAATTAATCTATTTACTCACCCGGATAAGTAAGAAAGTCGTGTTTCAGTTGATTCGTTGTTGATTATCCATATTTATTACCAATATTATTACAATGTATTGTATTTTGATAACTTTAAACTGAAAAAGCACATTCTTTTGGTGTAACGACGACCGTTTAGTGCTGGTGTTGTACATTCTCAAGCCAAACAGAAACTTGAAACGGTCATCGCCACACCAAAAGAATGTGAGTGTTTTTTCCCTTTAAAGTTATCAAAATGAAATATAGTTAATGTTCAACCTTCTAGTGGCGCACTAAGACACTACCTCCGTAAACTCGGAGGTGTAGTGACTGAGACCATAATTGAAAAAAATTTCAAAGACGACCAATACGGTATGCGCTTTTTTAAGAATTGACAGATAAATGTTGTTAATGTTGTTCAGTTATAGGGTCTAGAAATTTAAAATAACTAAACCTTATTGACTTCTATATCGCCCAGAATAGGCGATTTTTCTGCTCTTACCAGCGTTTTCTTAGCTTTCAAGAGAAAATTCTTACGTTTGGTACAAAATTTCAGGTAACTTGAGGTGTATTAGTTATGTAGGCTATTGAAAGGGCTTAGAAGGTGTGCTAGAAATTGGCGTTTCCAGTGTTTATCTGTGTTTTATCAGGATTTTCAAAACCAAATGAGCAGAAAATTTTCAAATTTTATACACATTTTTAGCATATGAAATAACAGTTCAATGAATGAAATGACAAATTTATAGCAACACTGAATTGGGTTATTAATTGCGCTATGATTCCCCTGCCATTTAGCAGATAATCTTAACTCAGCTGGGGGACTTCTAGCCTTTGCATGTTAGAAGAGACCATCATGAATATTAATATAATTTGTGCAAGAGCGCGCTTAATTATGCATAACCAAGCGTGCAGACAAGAAACGTACAATATCTGAAAAGAGCAAAAGGAACACTAGCTCACACTGAAAGCGTGCTTAGTTGCGTTCAGTGTAAACAACGTGTTTCAATAGCACTTTTCAAATTTTGTTTTCTGGGTCATGCATGATTCTACGTAAATTTGCACATATCCATTCAATGTGATCATACAATTATTCTCATGTATCAGGATATTATTCATATTATTACTGTTGTGACCAAGAATAAATCTTTCAAGTAGTATCCTACCAGAGCATCAATAGACATATCATTGGTTCATTTGCGCTATTGAAGAATATGCATAGATTTTTCATGATATGACATGGTCTTACATATTATATAAATATAAAAACTCTGATATCTCACTCTGCAATAAATTATTATTTACACTGTATCGATCAGCCATAACCCATAAAGAACACTTTACTTACTTACCGGTACAGTACTTACTTCCGATGAGTAAGATGTACTGTATTCCTCACGGTCCTGGATCGGGGAATCGTCAAATTTTCAAATTGTGTCAAACTCACTTTGTTAAGAGTAGAAACAGATTAGATAAAAATAATTCATGTAAGTTACTGGATCAGGCTGAATATTGAAATCCTTTACTGAGTAAGCTAGCAGTATTATCATTGATCACATATATTTGTTTATAATAATATTGTTAGAGATATCGCAATGTATGTTTTGTTTTAATACTAAAGATAACCTACACTGCAAAATTTTTCTATTTCAAGCCATTCTTGTTATGATTTGATAAGAATTCTTATTCCAATAGTGACTTATATAATAAAATGAGTGATAGCCTACCAATTTACCTTTTCAAAAAAATTATGTTTAATCTAAAAATTCCTTAAATCTAATAAAGCTATAAATATTAGCATACTACAAAAGCCGTGATTGTAATTCCTCTCGTAGAAATTGAGCAATACTGTAATCAAAATTGAAAAAAACAATAGGTAGGCCTAATTCAAAGCTCAAGCAACTCAACTTTACACTATATTACTATATTTTTTTACAATAATTGAAATACGTGTTTGAATTTGAAAAAGCTAATTTAAAACATGGGTAACCTACAAATTGGTTAACCAATAACTAAGAATATTAAGAGAACTCAATGATTACTACCTTGAAATTCATGATGAGAGATAAAAATTGTATAGGTAAAATAAAATAACAACCCTTTATTCGAAAAAGTAGTTATCAGTTGAATTATTAACGTTTATTCATGAAAAATTCCATTCGACATAGGGATTTCAATGTAAACACGGGTTGAAGTGTACGCTTTTGAACAGCTGATCGGCTGTATGTACTGGCCGTCGCTTACGTAACTACAAGGCTAGAACCATCAGGTGATCAGCTGTTCAAAAGCGTACACTTCAACCCGTGTTTACATTGAAAACCCTATGTTGAATGGAATTTTTCGTGAATAAACGTTAATAATTCAACTGATAATCACTCTTTTCGAATAAAGACTTGTTATTTTATTTTTCCAATTCAAATTTTAACCTACATCATAAATTTCAAGGGTAGTAATCATTGAATTATATTAATATTTTTAGTTGTTGGTTAACCAATTTGTAGGTTACTTGTTTCAAGATAGCTTATTCAAATTCAAACTTACTTCTTTTACAAAAGTATCAAGTTTAGCAGAGGCATGGTTTATAAATAAGAATTATCATGTTATTGAACAAAAATAAATTATAAAAACATTGTTGATAAACTAAATTAGTTTCTTTCTAAACGAATTTAAGTACAATGTATTTACGGTTGCGCTCAACTCTATTCTGGAGTTTAAGACTAAATTCATTATTATTTCAAAACTTCCAAGTAAAAAAGTTTTGATTTTAAATCGTGTAGGATAAATATTATATATATATACATATACCGTATATATGATTCATGGCTGGCATACATTTAATAGAGAATGAGTTACAATTTATAAAATAGTGTACCGTACCCTGGTAGGTCTACAAAATTAACTGTATAGTTTAACACCGTAATTTTTTTATTGAAATTATGACATTTACAATCATGAATAATATTTCAATTGAACTACTGTATATACCTATACTTTCTTCAAAGTTTAGAATCATTAAACTGCCAGTAGTGTTTTGGATTACGGTATGTGTTTCCTCTGACCCCACAACGGTGGGTAATTGATAAAGGAGAAGTTATTGAAGATCGTGCTGTAATTCAAATAGCAGAGCTTCAAAACTGAATGAAGTATGAACATATCAGTTTTTGACATTATATTTTATATTAATATATATTAGGTAGAAGTAAAATGACACTCATTCTTTCACCAATTAATCTATTTACTCACCTGGATAAGTAAGAAAGTCGTGTTTCAGTTGATTCGTTGTTGATTATCCATATTTATTACCAATATTATTACAATGTATTGTATTTTGATAACTTTAAACTGAAAAAGCACATTCTTTTGGTGTAACGACGACCGTTTAGTGCTGGTGTTGTACATTCTCAAGCCAAACAGAAACTCGAAACGGTCGTCGCCACACCAAAAGAATGTGAGTGTTTTTTCCCTTTAAAGTTATCAAAATGAAATATAGTTAATGTTCAACCTTCTAGTGGCGCACTGAAACACTACCTCCGTAAACTCGGAGGTGTAGTGACTGAGACCGTAATTGAAAAAAATTTCAAAGACGACCAATACGGTATGCGCTTTTTTAAGAATTGACAGATAAATGTTGTTAATGTTGTTCAGTTATAGGGTCTAGAAATTTAAAATAACTAACCTTATTGACTTCTATATCGCCCAGAATAGGCGATTTTTCTGCTCTTACCAGCGTTTTCTTAGCTTTCAAGAGAAAATTCTTACGTTTGGTACAAAATTTCAGGTAACTTGAGGTGTATTAGTTATGTAGGCTATTGAAAGGGCTTAGAAAGTGTGCTAGAAATTGGCGTTTCCAGTGTTTATCTGTGTTTTATCAAGATTTTCAAAACCAAATGAGCAGAAAATTTTCAAATTTTATACACATTTTTAGCATATGAAATAACAGTTCAATGAATGAAATGACAAATTTATAGCAACACTGAATTGGGTTATTAATTGCGCTATGATTCCCCTGCCATTTAGCAGATAATCTTAACTCAGCTGGGGGACTTCTAGCCTTTGCATGTTAGAAGAGACCATCATGAATATTAATATAATTTGTGCAAGAGCGCGCTTAATTATGCATAACCAAGCGTGCAGACAAGAAACGTACAATATCTGAAAAGAGCAAAAGGAACACTAGCTCACACTGAAAGCGTGCTTGGTTGCGTTCAGTGTAAACAACGTGTTTCAATAGCACTTTTCAAATTTTGTTTTCTGGGTCATGCATGATTCTACGTAAATTTGCACATATCCATTCAATGTGATCATACAATTATTCTCATGTATCAGGATATTATTCATATTATTACTGTTGTGACCAAGAATAAATCTTTCAAGTAGTATCCTACCAGAGCGTCAATAGACATATCATTGGTTCATTAGCGCTATTGAAGAATATGCATAGATTTTTCATGATATGACATGGTCTTACATATGATATAAATATAAAAACTCTGATATCTCACTCTGCAATAAATTATTATTTACACTGTATCGATCAGCCATAACCCATAAAGAACACTTTACTTACTTACCAGTACAGTACCTACTTACTTCCGATGAGTAAGATGTACATGTACTGTATTCCTCACGGTCCTGGATCGGGGAATCGTCAAATTTTCAAATTGTGTCAAACTCACTTTGTTAAGAGTAGAAACAGATTAGATAAAAATGATTCATGTAAGTTACTGGATCAGGCTGAATATTGAAATCCTTTACTGAGTAAGCTAGCAGTATTATCATTGATCACATATATTCGTTTATAATAATATTGTTAGAGATACCGTAATGTATGTTTTGTTTTAATACTAAAGATAACCTACACTGCAAAATTTTTCTATTTCAAGCCATTCTTGTTATGATTTGATAAGAATTCTTATTCCAATAGTGACTTATATAATAAAATGAGTGATAGCCTACCAATTTACCTTTTCAAAAAAATTATGTTTAATCTAAAAATTCCTTAAATCTAATAAAGCTATAAATATTAGCATACTACAAAAGCCGTGGTTGTAATTCCTCTCGTAGAAATTGAGCAATACTGTAATCAAAATTGAAAAAAACAATAGGTAGGCCTAATTCAAAGCTCAAGCAACTCAACTTTACACTATATTACTATATTTTTTTTACAATAATTGAAATACGTGTTTGAATTTGAAAAAGCTAATTTAAAACATGGGTAACCTACAAATTGGTTAACCATAACTAAGAATATTAAGAGAACTCAATGATTACTACCCTTGAAATTCATGATGAGAGATAAAAATTGTATAGGTAAAATAAAATAACAACCCTTTATTCGAAAAAGTAGTTATCAGTTGAATTATTAACGTTTATTCATGAAAAATTCCATTCGACATAGGGATTTCAATGTAAACACGGGTTGAAGTGTACGCTTTTGAACAGCTGATCGGCTGTATGTACTGGCCATGAGTTGAGTAGGCCATGTACTGGCCATGATTTGAGTAGGCCATGATTGTGGTATTCTGTGACCATACCACAGAATAGGTACAGAATGGAAACTTGTAATCAAACGCCTATCAAACTAGGGAACTATAAATAGTCTTTATAGTTCCTTATATCTAACCAATGCTTTTTACATGACGCAAATACTAGACACGTCACGTGACCTTAGGAGGTTCCAATCCTGGTCTTCTGATTGGCTTGTGACAGTGAACGAGATCAATTATTGATCCGGATCATTAACGTGATCCAAACCTACCATCAATATAACCATTGATATAGAGAATAAGATTAAGAAGAGCGAAGTCCGCTATGATGCCACTGCGCTAGTGTAGCTACCAGAAATTTCGGGCAAGAAGTCGGGTATTTGTATTCGCTGTGTAGAAAAAGAGCCTTTTTCAAATGATAATATTTCTTTATTGAAGCAATAAAAAATATTCAAAGTATTGTCACCTGGTCATATGGGACATATATATGATTCATATATTTATCTCATATTGATCAGGATTTTAGAGTTTTATTTTACGAAAAGTTTAATGAACGGTGTTTCTGCCTTTGAACAGTTTTGTCATCGACAGAAAGATTGTTTATTTCACTTGTTATCAAAATTATTGTAGTTTCTCTTTTGTTTTTCATAACAAACGTGCTGGCTTGTGCGACGGATAAAATATGTATTTGAAATGGCTTCATGTTTGGCATTGACTGAGTTATATATTAATACCCAAAATTTTTACTGGTCGGTGTGTGAGCTCGTTCGTTAGGACTGAGAGTAAAAGTCCGGCTGTTCTGGTGAAGGGGATAGATTTTGTTCTTGTTTTATAATACAGTTTTCCTGTCACAGTTCGGGCAGTTTAAAGAGAATTGTATTATTGAATAGGAAGGGATCTGAACCCACTTCATTAGATCAGTTTTTTATTTATTTTTCATTATTAATTAACGTCGCGATTAACCAGTGGATGCCAAATTGGGGGCCATTATCATAAAGGTAGGTGACTACTGAGTCATTGTTTTAATTTTTCCATAATCACAACAAATTTAATCTTCACTAGCAGCCAAGCGAGTAGCCCTTGAAATATTTATCTATTTATTGTTATTTCATAATTTATAATTATAATTCTAATTTTTTTTGTACAAATAATTTATTGTTTTGTTTTAATTATCAAAACCAGTACGATCATTTCTTGTGTTTTCATTTCCCCACCTTTTACATAATTGGTGGAGGCGCCGGGTATACATAATTGGTGGAGGCACCCTTACATAATTGGTGGAGGCGCCTACCCCTTCCCACCCTTACATAATTGGTGGAGGCTCAAAGGGTTTTTAATCCAGCTTTTAAAATTTGGACTTTTCCGGTTACCTCATTGAAGATTCAATTTTTGTGGTTTCATTTTTCATTATTAAATAATTATATGTTTTTATTTCAGTGAAATTATGGGTGAAGTAGTTGAGTTTAAACCTTACGGGGCTCTAGAAACAGTTAGTAGGATGAATTTCGAGGATTTATTGAATTTGTGGAACAATAATTGATTACTAATAATGGATTTTAACGGATGGAGAATGATGATTATAATTGAACAGATTAATTTTGAGATTCACGATATTGGAAGATTTACGATTATTATTGATTTTGAATTGTAAAAGCTATGGCAGTTGAAGATTTTGTACGATTGCAAGATTTATTATCAATTCTTATTAGAAAGAATTAGATATTTATGATGAGATGAGAAATTAATGATTATTAAGATATGATTGAATAGGATAAATTTATTATTATTGGAGAGATATCGATATTTGAGATATGGAGAATTTATGATTATTGAAACCAGAATAATTGGAAATTTATTATTTATTATTGAATAGAATTGGATTGGAACAGATTAACAATGGAAAAACTTAGACCGTTACTATTACCGAAATTTTTTGATGGAAAAGATGAAGAATTTGACATTGATGATTTTTTCAACTATTTTGAAAAGTTGCCTTAGCGAACGGTTGGGATGAAAAAGATAATTTATTATACTTGCGGTTTTGTTTGAAAGGAAGTGCTGAGAAATATTTTGACGTTATTGAGAATGATTTGACTCGACAGACAAATTTGAATATATGCCAGTGAAAGAAAAATTGGTTAATTTCTATCGATCTCCTCTCAAATTGTGGAAACTAGAAAAGGAATTAGATACTTGTAGCATGGAATTTGAAGAAGATGGTAGAGATTTTGTAGCACGAGTCTTATCCCTATGTAGAAAAGTAGATTCGAATATGCATGAATCTCGGATTATCAGGATAATTTTAAGAGGTTTGTCTTCAAATATATTTGAAAGAATTATAATGTTATCAAATAGTACTATTGTAGAATTGTATAAAAATATTGAGAAATATGAATTATCATGTCAGTATTTGAATGAGTGGAAATTTGGACAGGTGCAAGTAATTAATGATAATATGGAACCCGAATTTGAAGAACTATTGGAAATCGGAAATGAGTTTGAAAATGAGAATTGTTTAGAAAATGCTATTATCTGTGATGATTTTGATTCTTGTAATTATTATGTTTCAAATGAAGTGGATGTATATTGTCATGTTAGTAACTTCGAGATTGAAAATGGGTTGGATGAAGTTCTTATTTGTAATGATTGTGATTTGAATGAGGAGATATAATTTACAAAGAGGATAAAGATAGGGAAATGATTAAGGAAGAGTTATCAGATTTATCGGAAAGTGATTTGGATTTCTCTTTTACGATTGATAACAGGCCGTTTGAACATTTTGTGAACTCTGGTATGCGTAATGATTGTGAATCTAGAGGAGTCAAGATGCATCAGAATGTTAGTCTCGTGAATAATAGGACTAATAGAAAAAGAAGACGTAAGAAATGTAAAGTTTGTGGTAAACATAATCATTTTACGCGGAATTGTTTTTACAACGTTAATTATGCTTATCGGGTTTATAAAAGGATGCATAGAATTTGTGAAAAAGAAGGCTATGATATTAGAGTGTGTTCTTTTGACGGCAGAAAGTTTTCGGAAAATGCTAGACGTAAGAAAGCATATTTTACTGATAGGACACAGGAGTTTAGTACTAGGCATATTGATGAAAAGTTTTAGACGGCGGTCCATCAAATATTGATAATTCAAGGAATGAATTAGGAGGTTGTATAGTCACTGAATCAGGTTCTACTTTGGAAGGTGTTAGGCACAATGGGATATATGTTAGAAGAAACTATTCTAATACTGATGATAAGAAATATTCAATCTCCCATAAACACGAGATTGATCTTGTAGATATTAAAATTAATTATAGCCAGAAATGTGGATCAGCAAATAATGGTGTTGAACGAAATATTACTGACTCATGTTCAGAGTTGAAAAGTGATGTAGATAATAAAAGTTTGTTAACAAGATGAATGAATCAATTATTGATAAACAAGAACCAGGCCATGGAAATAGTATATTAAACCGATTACAGAAAAAATGTGAATCAGCGATTTGTGTGAACAGTGAAGGTGAAAATACAGAGTCAGATTTGAATTATTGTAATTATCCGAAAGATATGAAGAATAATAAAATTGAAACTGATGGAATTTTTGTTAATGGGAGTTCGGCAGAGAAATATGATGACATAATTTTGAATAGTTTGGAAAACGTGTCCCAGTTAAGCGTTAATAGCGATGAAATATTTATTGAAACAATAATTCTGGAGAGGTTTGAAAAACCAACTCAGCGAAAGTATTACATGAGACAATATTGCTAGTAGAACGAGGCCTTTTAGCTGATTTGCAGTTGTCATTCATGAAGAGCGCTGAACTGTTTGGGACTAATACATCATTCGATGTCAGATAAATTGAAAATAATCATTGTCCGATATGAAGAATGATTAATATTATGTTATGTGGAAAAAATTTTATGTCAATCATTATACCATAATAATGTCGTTTGTAATCTAGATATTGAGTTTTTTTTTTTCGTTGGGATGATAGTCATGTGACAGGTGAATTAAATTTTGGGATTTTATAATTTTTTTTCACTGAGCTTGTAGGTAGTGATAATTTCAATCGTTTATGTCCAATAAAATTTTTCGATTAGGGCAGTAGTTTTAGAGTTAGGTATTTTTCAATAATTTTCAAAAATTTTCTTTTTGGGGTTTTGTGATTTTTTTCTTCATATAAAGTTTTGTTTTAGTATTTTGAAACATATTCTGGAAATTCAATGTAATTCACCGAACGAATCTGTTGTGAAGGAAGTTTTTCAAACGACGATTTTGATAGCGTTCGATATTGATTGACTTCTACTAAATTTTTGCTTTTTTCAAGGGTTA